>NC_052350.1:26992287-27198333 GCF_009727055.1 Benincasa hispida
AATAAGATTTTTCTTGTATTTTTATTAGAAAAGTGTTAAGAACAAACTTGAATACAAGATTTAGCAAGTATAACATGAAATTGAAAGAACATAATACCATTACCTTAAAAGGAGAATTGGAGTCTATAACAAGATTTGATGGTTCAATTGAAAAAATGGTAAAATCGAAAATTAATAAAAAGTTTAACAAAACAAGTGTCTCTCACTTGTTATGTTTTTTTTGTTTTATCCGTTTACGCTTGATGATTTCTGGAAAGTAAATAACTTACATTTACACATATAATGTAATTATAATATGAAGTTATGATGATTTATCCATCATTTTTCGTGGTTTTTAATTATAACAAAATAATGTTTATGTTATAAAAAAAAAAAGATTGTCAATCATTTAATTTTGAAATTCTTGTTGATTTTTTTCCACAATTATTTATTCATATCTATCTTTTATACTTTTAAAAACTTTACTTATATAGTGTAATTGTATTTTGTGTTAGAAGTATTGTATCAGCTATGATCATATTTAAGCCTTTGTTTGGAAGTTTTTCTGCACTATTTACATATACCGTGTAATTGTGCTAGCAGTATTTTCCTTCCTAATTCTTGATTTTTCTCCCCATTCAAATTTGAATTTATCTTCCATTTTTCTTTTTTTTTTTTCCAGATTTCATATCTTTTGAAATCTAATAAATTAGATTTACAATAGATTAAATTAAAATATTTTAGTTTTCAAATTTTTAATTTTCAGATTATTTTATAAAAAAAATATGGATAAGATATTTTAATTTAGGTCAAGAGAACACACACAAATTTAAATTTTTAAAAAAAAAAACCAAAAAAAACAAAAGTAAACGAACTCTTATACTACCAGACACCAGCGCTGCCCTCCCCCAACCTTCTTCTCCTCATTTGCGAATTGCGTGAGACAATCGTCTACCGCACGGACGATGCCGCAGACCCCCTCAACCTTCTACCACATGGACGCTACAACACACCATGGGTCTTCCTCTCTCTTTTCCTCTCTCTATATCTCTATCTCTCCTTAAATCTCTTTTCCGCGAAGTCTCGGCCGCGATCAAAGTCGCCGACTGGAAGCTTTGCCACTATGTGGTCGCTAGTAGAAATCGACTAGCAGTGTTTAGGTGAGTATGGGAGTTGTTTTGTGTTTTTTATTAAACTTTTGGTATATGTTGAAGGACTGTGAAGTCGGAAGCAGAAGTAGGGATCGGTCCCAATTTGAATTTTCACAAAAACTAAAATTACATAAACCCAAATATGCTTTATAAACATAAATTCACAACATGCTTTTCATAGTGTTACCAAGATAACGTATCCATCTACTACATATCATTCAAGTTATCACTTATACACAATCCACCTATATGTCTCCACATATATGTTTAAGTTACAGAAGATAACTTTGGATGTTTGTTTAATGGTTTTGTGGGTTAATGTTACTAAATAAAATAAAATACCTCGAATTTTATTAAATAAATAAACTGTTTGTACAATACAATTACAGACTATAAGACCCACGAGATTTAGGGCATCAACCCCAACAAATCTCCCACTTGTCTTAAATCTAGTGTGGCGTACATCATAAAAGTCAGACTAATACAAAAGTAAACAAAAAAAGAAACTAGAGCATAAAACGCGCCCAATACAAAATCTCTCACTTACTCTAGATTAGATGTGGCATGTCCTGTAGACCTATACTCTGCAAGTGACACTCAAACTCTTTAGTCGTGACGACCTTCGTAAATGGATCAGCAACTGTCTACGCCAAAGCTATCTTCATGACGTTCACCTCTTCGAATAAAATGATACTTCCACGCTATGTGCTTCCCACATTTGTGACTCCTAAGTTCTCGGATATTAACCACAACACCACTATTATCACAAGAAAGGGTGATGCGCATTAATATGTCTGGAACCATTTTCAGATTAATTAGGAATTTTCTGAGCCACACAACTTCCTTGGCAGCTTCACAAGTGGCTACATACTCAGCCTCCATAGCGGAGTCAGCAATGAACCCCTGCTTGGCGCTCCCCTGGACTACAGCCTCTCCGTTAAGAGTAAACACTAATTATGAAGTGAATTTCCTAGAATCCCTATTAGTTTAGAAATTAGAGTCCATGTTGAAGGAACTCGATATGAAAATATCCATGAGCGAAAGCAGATCGTCCAAATTTCATTTAGATTGAAAATACGTAAACATACAGATTATGCATTCAAAGAAAAATTACAGCATGCTTTTTAAACAAGAAATATAGTTCAAGAGATTATAACTTTGAAGAACATTTCTTCGTGTAAACCCCTTAAAACATCACGAACTCGAATGCAGCAACCTTAAATACTTTCTTCAAGAATCTCATGAACCAAAAAGGAAGACACTACCACTTGGAACCTTTGGTATACCCGGGGTGAGAACCCAAGAGTTGTGGGCTCTGACTATTTTGGTTAGGCGGGATTTTGAGTTTGGAGGAGGAAGAAGATTGAAGAAACTCTGTATCATATAGAGAAGTTTCTCAATCGTGTAGTCTCTCAGCCTATCGTACAGACTGGGTAATTTTCGTGTAGATCAGAAAGGGAAAAATAGAAAATCATTTCTTTTATCCTATTTGTCACAAAAAAACCACTTAACCACCCACTAAAGTGGTTAAAGAGAAAAAGGGGATTACTATTCAAAATAATAAATAACATAAATAAATATGATAACCAACTTATCATATTATATTTATAACCAATAGTTTTAATATTGCATCACATACAATATAAACTATAGTTCTTTTTCTCTATTTTATGGCATTTAATATAAATCGCATTTATATTAAAATTAACAATTATTTGAATCTCATTCAAATATTTATTTCCTCCAATTAAACTATAATGTATCAAATACATTATAAAAATTATATCGTATGGAATTGAATTAATTTAATTATATCATATATAATTAAATTTTCTCTTATTAATTTGAACAATTCAAATTAGCTCAAAAATTGATTCTCAACTAAATCCTTTTGAGCTACCAAGGGGACCTTATGGACCTGTAGCTTGAAGCTCTAATGAATAATTAATTAAACTCTTTAATTACATTATCCACCATCCGTAGCTATCGCGCACTCCACTAAAGACCGACAGTTGCACTCTTTGCATTACAGATATATTTCTGTATCTATTGGATATAACCAATCAACAACGATGACTCTTCACAAATTGCTCGTAAGTACAACTGGGTCAAATTACTGTTTTGCTCCTATAGCTACATCTAACTTCTTAAGTACCATTGATCTTCTAATGAACAATAAATCATAGTCATACTATGACTAAACCCTTCTCGGGCCAGGAGGGGTGTGGCTCCACATTGTTCAAAACCTGCCCTTAAGGGAGCAATTTATCTACTTACCCCTGCTTCGAGGAATGAGTGAATTCCATCTTCTGTAGCTGAGTTCCCAACTCCCCAATCAGACGAACCCCCAAAATGGTAGGCTTGTTGAGTCGATGACCTAACTACTCTCACCTATACAAATCAAAGAACCGCCCTCATAGGCAGGAGTTCACAACTCACTCAGGATTAAGGTCATGTTATCTATGGTCATTCTCATAAAATGAAAGTCTCTATTATGAACGGTGTTATATAATGAGACTAAGCATTTCGTGGTCTGGTCTTATGCAAACTCCTTTATATAGAATATCCCTGCTCGTATGTCTAATACATGAATGATCAGAATCAGATTATTTGTAGCACTTTACAACATTTGTAACATCTACAAAGCGGGTCATACTCATAATGTTAGCAAGATAAGGTACCCAGCTTTATCCATATACTACAGACCATTTAGATTATCACTTAAATATGATCCACCTGTATGTCTCCATATACATGTTTAAGTTACAACGATAACCTTGGATGTTGGTTTATTGATTTGCAACTAAAATATCACATATTTCATAGATAAAGTGAATAAAATATCAAATATTATTAATCACATACCAGTTTGTGAAGAAAATTGAACATGAGGATTTGATGCGTTATTTTATGCGATCAAATAATGGTGTAGAATGCGATGGTAGGATATGCGCTGTGCATGCAAGTTTTCTCAACAAGACCTAAGTATAAATTCTACTGAGTTGCCTGGTAAGCCCAGGGTCGAACACAAGGACTAAGGAAAACAGTATGCGATGGTAAATTTCGACTACTTTGCGGTAACAAATAAATCAAGATGTTGGTTGGTTTGTCATTGAAGGTATAAAAGTGTATGCGGTGGATTTGAGAAAAGAGTAATTATACGACAGATACAATGAGTATGTAGAGGAACAGGTTGAAAAGGTCTTTAACTAGCGTTTCCCAGGAATGTGTTCAAGCTATGCGATCATGCTACACTCATGCGACAGCAATTCATTTTCCAATGCAAATGCGATAGCTCTTAATTTTAGGATGAATGCGATAATTACTATAGAGTTCATTTGTAAGTCTCTACTTCTTGCCTATGTGATGATGAAAGATGCACACAAGGACAAAGTGACCGCATACAATCATATCCTATCTCTAGGGTGCATGTTATGCGTTAATAGCAAACAGAATTTATTCCTAAGCTTTTATCTCTTGATTATGCGGTTCTATCTGAATCTCCCGAGCCTAGATTCTAATCTGACTTTTCCAAGCCTAGATTCTATCCTTAGACTACCCTCCTAAATATCTCTAGAGAACGAATGACGCATACATAATACAAGATGATCGCATAAAGTGAAGATCCTAGGTTATGCTAACTAAGTACTTCTCAACCCATTCGACAGATTTAGCTACTCATGCGTAATGTACAGAGAGTGGACAGATATAAAGATGCAATTTCCATTTTATAAATAGATTTAGAGTACAAAATGACAATGGAAAATAAGGGTAGAGAGCCTGATAGCAATATCTTGCTTCCTAAGGCTTTTACACTTCGTTTCTCTATTCTGCCCAAAAGATGTTCTTGCTTCCGTAAGAGTTGGCCCTCTCTCTATTTTCTACGCTTCCCGACACTCTTCCAAGTTTACCAGGGCGATCTCTCGGCGTAATATCCCCTCCTCACTTCCGTCTTCTAAGTACGTAAAATCTAAGTATAAGGTGAAGAAGAACTCTAAACCGAACTATCTGAACTCCTTAAAAGAAGGTGGCCTTCGGTATTTATAGAGCTTCAGGGTGAAGAACTTTTTCTCTCGAATGATTGCATTGATGGGATGTCATTAATTCTCTATCTGATGCGCCAAATATTTTCCACCTAAAAGTTGAGTCTACTTGCTATAGTATGTCATTAACGGCTTGTCAACTTAATTCGAAATCGACCGTCATCAGCTTTTCTGTCCCATCGTGATTTGTTACGCTTTCACCCAGATGTGCCCACCTTGATGCGCTGGCTCTGTGCGGCCACCTTCTTGAGCAGATTTTCACAAATGCAAACTCTCCTTACTACAGATATATTATACGTCTATATCAACCAATCAACAATACGATAACCCTTCACATATCACTCGTAAGTACAGCTAGGCCAATAACCATTATGCCTTTATAGTTACATCTAACTCCTTAAGTACCACTGATCCCTCTAATGAACATAAGTCATAGTTCTACTATGACTGAGTCCTCTCTTCCAAAGAGAAGCTGTGGCCACTATGTTCAAGCTTTGAAATCAGCCCTTAAGGGAGCAATCTATCTACTTACCCCTACTTTGGGGAAGGAGTGAATTCCATCTTGTGTAACAGAGTTCCCAGCTCCCAAATCAGACAAGTCCCTAAAAAGGTAGGCATGTTGAGTTGATTGGCCACTCTCACCCATACTAATCAAAGGATCGTCCTTTAAGGCATGAGTTTCTAAAACATTTAGGATTGAGGTCATATCACCTATGGTCATTTAGGTGAGATATAAGTCTTCAGTGTCAACGGCATTATATACAGAAACGAATCATCTCGTGGTCCGGTTTTATACAAACTCTTTATATAGGACACCCCCGCTCGCATGTCTCCATATGAATGGTCAGGATCTACCATTTATAGTAGTTCACAACACTTGTAAACCTCTACAAAGCAAGTCGTATTCATAGTGTCACCAGGATCAGGAATCCCTCTTTAATTCTTATACTACAAACCTATTTAGGTTATCACTTAAGGCATGATCCACTTGTATATCTCATATACATGCTTAAGTTTACATACAATAACCATAGAGCTTTATTTATTAGATATGAGTAAATGTCAGATAAAATAACTCTTATTTTATTCATAACAATGTGAATAGATTACAAACTACGAGACTCTAGGAGAATTAGGATACCAAATCAAAAAATCTCCCACTCGTCCTAATGTCTTGGAGACTAATGTACAATACAAGATAAATACATGTACAATATACAATAAACTAAGGCATACCCCAGTATCATCTCTCACTTACCCTAAATAAGATGTCGCATATCCTGCAGGCCCAGACTCTCTAGGTGACCCTCAAACACTTTAGCCGTGAGAGCCTTAATAAATGGATCAACAACATTGTGCTCTGTTGCAATCTTCGTGACTATCATATCACCATGATGCAAAATCTCTTTGATCAATTAGTATTTTTGCTATATATGCTTGCCTCGACGATGACTCCGAGGTTCCTTTGAATTTTCCACAGCCCTACTGTTATCACAATAAAGAGTGATCGACAAATCCATATTTGGAACAACTTCCAAATCTATAGGGAATTTCCTCAGCCAAACAGCCTTCTTAGCTGCTTCACAAGAAGCTACGTATTCGACTTCCATAGTGGAGTCCGTGATGCATCCTAGTTTGATGCTTCACCACACTACAACCCCTTCATTCAGAATGAACATTGACTCTGATGTCGATTTACAAGAATCTCTATCGATCTAAAAGTCAGAGTCTGTATATCCTGTAAGGATCAGATCCTTATCTCCATACACGAGCATGTAGTTCCTCGTTCTCCGAGGATACTTGAGGATTGTCTTGACTATCGTCTAGTGATCTAATCTTGGATTGGACTGATACCGACTGACAATCCCTTTTGCGTAGCAAATGTCAGCTCTGGTACACAACATTGCATACATTAAGCTTCTAACAGCTGAAGCATAGGGAATCCATCTCATCTCTTCAACCTCTTGAGATGTCTTAGGACATTGATCCTTAGACAAAACGATTCCATGCCTAAAAGGAAACAAACCCCTATTGGAATCCTGCATCCTGTACCTGATCAACAGTTGATCGATGTACGATGTCTGAGACAGGGCTAACCTCTTGTTCTTATGATCCCAAATGATATGGATCTCTAGAACATACTGTGCCTCACCCAAATCCTTCATTTGGAACTAGGCAGCTAGCCATTTGTTAATGTCAGTCAGATACCGTACATCATTCCCAAAGAGTAGGATATCATCCACGTACAATACTAGGAAAGCCACTGAGTTGCTGATGATCTTCTTGTAAACACAAGGCTCATTAATGTTCTGATCAAAGCCAAGCGACTTGACCGCAGTGTCAAATCAAATGTTCCATGATCTAGACGCTTGTTTCAGCCCATAAATGGACCTATTAAGCTTGCAAACTTTTTGCTCTTGATTTGGAACTATGAACCCCTCTAGTTGAGCCATATAGATGGTATCCTCAAGATTCCCATTAAGAAAGGCAGTTTTGACGTCCATTTGCCATATCTCATAATCATAAAATGTGGCTATGGATAGGAGTATCCTGATAGACTTGAGCATGACAACAGGTGAGAAAGTTTTGTCATAGTCAACTCCCTCAATCTGGGTAGAACCCTTTGCCACAAGTCTAGCATTAAAAGTTTGCACTTTTCCATCTACACCTCTCTTGGGCTTATAGATCCACTTACACCCTATAGTTCTTACCCCATCGGGCGGATCCATAAGCTCTCAAATGTTATTGAAGTACATAGACTCCATCTTCTGGTTCATGGCTTTAATCCATTCATCCTTATCAACATCCTCCATTGCTTTCTTAAAAGACAATGGATCCTCGACCCCATCATTAGAAATGACGTTCTGGGCTTCAGTCAAACCCATGTAGCGATCCAATGGGTTAATAACCCTCCCACTACATCAAGGCAGTCTAAACTCAATAGTTGGTTGACTAGATGTACCGACCTCAACAACCCTTGTTGATTTGTCGGCCTGTTCAACAACTCTTGTCAAACCCTCAATAGTCTCAGTCTCACTAGAAATCTCACATAAAACAAGCTTACTTCATGGCTTATGATCCTGAATGTGGTCTTCTTGATAGCAGTTGTAGAAACAAAAACTTTATTCTCACTCAGATCATAGAAGTATCGACCCCTCGTTTCCTTATGGTAGCCTACAAAGAGGCAAACTTTCGAACGTGGTTCCAATTTCTTCGGGTTAGTCACAAGCACATGTGTCAGAAACTCCCAAATCCTGAAGTGGCATAAACTACCTTTATGACCTCTCCACAACTCAAAAGGTGTTTCAGAAACACTTTTTGAGGGAACATTATTCAGAATGTAGCATGCAGTCTCCACTGCAAAATCCCAAAATGAGTCTGAAAGATGAGCATAACTCATCATAGACCGAACCATGTCCAACAAGGTTCTATTTCTCTTTTCTCATTGCTAAGGTGTACTGAGGCCGAGAGTTGGGATGCAATCCCATGTTTTATCATATAGTTCTGGAATTGGAGGTCCATATACTCTCCACCATGATCAAATCGTAGTGTTTTTATCTTCTTACCTAACAAGTTTTCAACTTCAGCCTTATACTCCTTGAATTTGTCAAGGGCTTTAGACTTATGTTGTATTAGGTAGAGATACTCGTACCTTGAATAATCATCTATGAAAGAGATGAAATATTCATGCCCACCTCGAGCCCTAACACTCATTGGACCACAGAGGTCAGAATGTAAAGGCTCCAAGGTTTTCTTGGCTATGTAAACTTTTCCAGTAAAAGATCGTTTGGTCATCTTGCCTTTCGAGGCATGATTCACATACTGGCAAGGATTTTTCTTTTAAACTCTTTAGAAGTCCACATTTCACCAACTGCTCAATCCTATTAAGGTTGATGTGACCTAACCATAGATGCCAAAGATGGGAGTTTTCCTTAGGAGAAACTTTTGGTCGTTTAGCTGTTGTCGTTGTACTGAACATTTCAGCATTAAACAAGGCTTTTATGACTAATAGGCTTAGTACATATAAGTTACTTTCCATTGAACCAAAACCAATCTCCATTCCATTCTTGAAAATAAACACTTTATTCTCCGAAAAAGAGATGGTATACCCTTGTTCAATGAGACAAGAAACTGAGATTAAGTGCCTCTTAATATGAAAAACTACGAAAACATTATCCAGTAACAGATAACGTTTCTTGTCCAAAAATAACTTTAGCTTGTCTACAGTAACACCTAAAACAACCTTACCAGTACTGACTCGAAGAGTCATCTCTTCTTGTGGCAACGTTTTCCAGGAACTAAATCCTTGGTAAAAGGAACTGACATGGTTGGTAGCACCCTAATCAAGGATCCAGGCAGAATCATCATCTCTACCAAACACGTCTCCAAGACCAATAAATCAGATTTAATGTCTTTAGACATCCTCCTCTTTTGGAGAGTAGTGGGATCAGTATCAAAACCTAAATAAGCTCAAAGTTCAATGTCAGAGAACACTTCTCTTCCATGAACTTCAATAGAGTTAACAACACTTGCTTCATCTTCCTGAAGTTTAATTTGAGAATTGATACTAGTGGTTTTGTCATCCATCCCTTTGTGCTCAAAAAGTAAGAACTGACATTCAAACAATTCTTGCAACGAGTCAATGATCTCGCGTGCAATGACCATATTCTCAACCCTTTTGGCCAAAAGATCAGGTATGCTAGCCAAAATGTGAAGTCGAGCCAATGAATTAGCCTTCATCCACACCTCATATGCATTGAGAACACTTTGGGGTGCATCAAGGGTTGGGACTTGAGGACATTCCTCAACCATGACAAATTTGAGGTCGTTTACCACGAAATACGTTTTACAAGACTCTTTCCATTGTATGTACTCGGTCAAATTAAAGGCTTTAAATGGAAATACAAAAACATGTTGTTGAAAACAAAAACACATTGACCTATGTTAGGTTTTAAGCAAATACCCATTGAAAAAAACATACAACATCCAATACGGTTTAGCAAAACTAACATGAATACTATGTGACATCTAATTTCGCAATGACGCTTCAAAGGTTTAGGACAAAAGTCGCCGAAGGGAGATCAATTATCCCTCCTCTGAATTGAGAAATTCTCAACCGGCCATTAATACCAGAACAACTCTTGCTCCTATAACGACTAGCCATCATTGATTTGGTCAAGAGATCATTAACTTACTTAACAATTTTCTGTAAGTGTAACCCACCATTTTAGGCCCTAAAGATCCACCCCAAGCAACCAATCCGAAGGAAAAAAATCCGATTGGGGCAAAACCTAAAGCGACCCTATCTATTTCGGGAGTTCACCTTGATCTTGACCAACTACACAAAACCCATCCAAAGGGGGACACTCCCAGGGCGCCACGATGGAGTACATAATGATCTCACGGTGCGAACCAATAATAGAGACCGTAGGAAGTATTGACACACACCCTTCACTCACATACTATAAACATTCTCTCTGTCCACCTTGATATTGACTCAAGCAAACACCATCCGAAGGGGGGGATGCTCCCAGGGCACCACGAAGCCAAGCATGATTCTCACGGCATGAACATTCAGGGAGAAACGTGAGTGGAATCATTGATATATCAGATACATCTCTTCCTCCCACTGAGTATTTTAGAACCTAAGGTTTAGTGTACTTAGAAAAAACACGGCTAAGAATTTTAACTAAGTGTCTCTTTAGGTTTGTCCAAGAGTAACTTTTACCTTGGATAGTTGAAACAACTTTTGATCATCATCCATTAAACTCTTTAATGGAGTCTTTGACAAACTGTCGCATGCTTGCAGAAAATCTATCTAATTCACCTTTTCAGATAGGTTCCTAGGAAGGAGTGTTCAGTTCTCATCAGCTTAAGTACACCAGCCTAGACAGAACCCGCCTTAGACAAAAGGTCCCTTATAGATAGATTTAATAATATTTTAATCTTTTATGCCAATCAATTTAATCCTATTAAACCAAATTACAAAGATTAAACCAGGTTTCTAATCCCATTAGAACCTTGAACTTAGGTCTATCTTATCACACCCCGCCCCAAACCACCCTTTTAGTCTTGGAAAGGGCGTGACTGCAGTAGTTATCAACCCTGTGGCTGACACCTACTACCTACTAACTGTTGTGGAATAACTCTGATACCAATATAAAACTCATATACAACGGAATATCTTTAGGCCAATAGAGTCATTACAACACTAGATTCACAAGTCCCAAAACCCACAAACCCTAGTCCCTATAAAAACAACAGTAACATGTGTACAATATAAACAGTAACCACCTAAACCGATGGGTTACAAATCTCTTATTCCTTTAGTGGCAGAGCAGATTCAAAGCTATCTTACGCCTAGTTAGTGACTTAAGAAAGATAATTGATTCTCATGCAAATCTCAATAAAGAGTTTAACTGGAGTATAAGCTTTTATAGTACTTATACTACAGTATAAATATTTTCCAAGCATAAAACATATAAAGTTGGTTTAATCATAAACCTTACTGTGGATAAAACAATCCCAACACCAACTGCTAGTCATGAGAGAACCCTTTTGCTCAATCTCTGACTCTAACTACCTACGTGCACGTGGTCATACTAAGTACCGTCATATCTTAGGTACTAATGTTCAGATACCTTCTCAAACGTCCTTCAGTATCTGGTTGGTTTGGTACCTTCTCAAACGTCCTTCAGTACCAATAGATACCTTCTCAAATGTCCTTCAGTATCTAGTTGGGCGAATACCTTCACAAATGTCCTTCAGTATCGCATTTTAAGTAAAGGTAGTCAAAAATGACTTTCTCTTTAAAGCATGTAAAGTATAACACATATGAAAACATGGCTTTAAAGGTACTAACGCATGCTGAGTATATTTACACATATAAATCGCTTTTCAACAATTTCTCACACATGCATACGTTTAAAATATAACTCATGGTTTGCTTGGAATTCACTTAGTAAAACTAGCTGGCATGAAAATAATCTTCTTTAAAACATGCTTTCTATAACACGTTGTAATCAAACATTTTAAGCAAATGTTTTAGTCAAAACGTTTTAGCCACTCACCTTGATTGTTTAGGAGCTTTTCACTCTAGTAGCTCCCTTTTCTACCTCGAGCTCCTTTTTCACCCCTAGAATCTAGATTCAACTTACAGCTCAAATTACTCATAGTTGTAAATCTTATTTTGAAATAATTCCTTCTACGAATATATTCTAAAATGTCTCAGGAAGTTTACCTATAATTTGAGCTCAGAACCTCTCGTGGTTTGGCCGGAATCATAGAATCTTCAAGACTGGCCTAAACTGATCTGACAACCTGACCCTTCTTCCTTCTTCTTAGTTTCCAGCCCGATACCTTTGAGCTTTTCCTCCGGCAGCCTTACCCACAAAACTAGACTTTCGGAGATTTCAGGTGGCTTTGGAATCACTCCAAACGTACGAATAAATTAGGAGAACTCCTCGCCCCAATTTGATGCGTTTCTTCAGACCTCACTATCCAATGCATCCTCTATGACTAACGCATGGATTTAGCTCCAACGAAAGGTTTGCTCAACTCCCCCACTCTTTTTACAGTATTTCTGAATTGTGAACTGAAGTCTCTTGGCTCTATTTATAGGCGTCCAAACCTTCTCCAGATTTGACACCACCTACTTAGTTGCATGGCCAAGTGTCTCCTTCTCACCCCATCAACGCAATGTTGTGATCATCGCAAGCTAAATGTCTACCTCCTGTGTAGCCAACACATGAGCTTCCAATCAGATGCCACCACCTCAAATTCTTAAGGCTTAAGGCTTTCCTTCCAAGAAGACACATGGTTTTTATGATGTTCTCATGTTGATCTCATCCTTTGTATGCGTCCAACTCTTGGATGTTCAAACATAATCCATACTTAACGCATAGCCTATCATCAACGCATAGCAAGCCAATTCACTCTCACTACAATTTAACTTAGTCATCGCAAGGAGCTAACCATCACCAACGCATAGGGTGACCGTCCATCCTCGACGCATGCCTCACTAGGTAGCATTAACACGGCTTGTTTGGCAATAGAGGCGCATGGTGCTGGCCAACCAACGCATAGCGCGTTGCTCACAGGAATAAGCAGACCCCGACAAGACCATAGGGTGCTGCTTCAACGCAATGGGCGTGTGGTGATGCTGTGCCAGAAGCGAAGGCGTGCTTGGCCGCATGGGCTGCGTGCTTGGCTGCATGGCAAGGCACCTCGACGCATGACATGACTACTCGGCAGGGCGCTCACCGTATGGTATGGCTGCTTGACAAGGCGCTCAACGTATGGCCGCTCAAAGCATGGCAGGGGCGTCTGGCCGAGGCTATTCGAATTGCAAGAGCACTGGCCGAGGCTGCTCGACGCATTACATGGGCACTGGCCGAGGCTGCTCGATCGATCTAATTTATCTAAATGGAATTGAATTGCTAATCAAAAAAAGTTTTTATCGATTTATAGATAGATATCCATCGATATATCTAGATAATTATCTATATACAATGTAATTATATATGACTATAATATATATATCTATATAAATAATAAAAGGGGGGATAAAGATAATAAAGAGAGATAAAAGAGGGTTTACAATTTCATTCATTTTTTATACAATGTATGATAGTAATTATCCTTTTTCAATTTGGGGAGAGATGGCTGAGTGGACTAAAGCGTCGGATTGCTAATCCGTTGTACGATT
Organism: Benincasa hispida; assembly: GCF_009727055.1. NCBI lineage: Eukaryota > Viridiplantae > Streptophyta > Magnoliopsida > Cucurbitales > Cucurbitaceae > Benincasa > Benincasa hispida. Next base: position 27,006,168 of record NC_052350.1, read on the forward strand.
TTTTTGTACCGAGGGTTCGAATCCCTCTCTTTCCGTTTCTGTCAATTACTTGGTATTTTTTTATAGTTGAGGAAAGATGTAGAATAGATAAAATGTTAAGAACATTTCAAAATCAAGCAAGGAAAAAAATCAGATTTTTTTTATTCTTCACGCCCCGGATTACGTCCCGGGTCATTAGATAGGAATCCGAAAATGAAGAGAGAAACAAAGAATATTACTACCTGGTCGAATCAGCTCGACGCATGGCTGGGCATTTGGCCAAGGTTACCCGACGCATGCCACCCTCCAACCCTCGTGCCATCCCAATGCCTCACTTCCATTTTCCTTCCTTCACCAACTCATCCAACACATCCAACGTATCCATCATCCAACACATCCAATGCATCCAACGTATCCATCATTCAATGCATCCAACGCATCCATCATCTAACACATCCAACACACCATTCCAACACATTGGTCCCTTCCAACGCATCCCACACAAAATTCTATACTTAGCCATATTTTCCAAATTTTCCCCAGGAGTTAAACTTCCAAATTTTCTCTTTCCTTCAAATCTCGACTTTTTCCTCTACCATTCCACACTAGTCCACATCAACCTACTCATCACACTAGTCTTAGTAGGGAACATACTCAAGTAGAGAAATTAGGATTCGGGGTTCACATTTACCTCCCCCTTATAAAAATTTTGTCCTCGAAATTTCGCTACAAGTCTGTCAACTAAACAACTGCGAGTACTTGTTTCTGATTTGCTCTTCGGCTTCCCATGTTGCTTCTTTCGTGCTATGGTTTTGCCATAGTACCTTTACCAATGGGATTGTCTTATTCCTTAAGACCTATTCTTTTCTGTCAATAATCTCCACTGGTTCCTCTTCATAGGACAAATTTTCTCTCAACTGTACCGGTTGTTCAGGAAACACATGGGTAGGATCGGGCACATACTTTCTAAGCATTGCCACATGAAACACATCATGAATACGAGATAATTCTAGAGGTAAATCCAATCTATATGCCATTAGACCGACTCTTTCTATTATCTCATAAGGTTCAATATATCTTGGGCTTAATTTCCCTTTCCTACTGAACCTGAGTATTCCTTTCCACGGAGATAACTTCAGAAATACTTTATCACCAACTTCAAACTTTAATTCTCATCTACGCTTATCAGCGTAACTCTTTTGCCTATTTCGAGCCGTCTTAAGATTATCTCTTATAATCTTAACGTTGTCTAATTTTTGTTGCACAAGTTCTGGACCTAGTAATTTCCTTTCACCGACTTCATTCCAACATATCAGAGTTCTACATGGCCTTCCGTATAGTGCCTCATACGGTGCCATCCTGATATTTGAATGGTAACTATTGTTATTCGATTAACGACAGATGCGTATCCCAACTCCCCTTAAATTGCAACACACATGCTCTCAACATGTCCTCTAATGTCTGGATTGTTCGCTTAGACTAACCATCCGTCTGTGGATGAAAAGCGATACTAAAATATAACTTGGTTCCCATAGCTTTCTGCAAACTAGGTCAAAACTTTGATGTAAATCTGGAGTCTCGATCTGATACAATTGAAACTAGAGTCCAAAACTGACTCACAACTCGATCAACATATAGCTTAGCTAATTGGTCTAGGGTATAAGTAACTTTAACAGATAAAAACTTAGCTATTTTTGTCAATCTATCCACAATTACCCATATACCAACATAGCTCGCTGGTGTCTTAGGTAATCCAAACAAGAAATCCATCGTAATATGCTCCCATTTCCACTCTGGTACTGGGAGTGGATTAAGTAATCCTGCTGGCCTCTGTCTTTCTGGTTTAACTTGTTGACATATTAGGCACCTGTCAACATACTCCACTATTTCTCTTTTCATACTAGGCCACCAGTACGATCTCTTTAATGGTCTGTACATCTTCGTACTTCCTGGATGCATAGTATAGGCCAAACTATGTGCCTTCTCTAGAATAGCTTGTTTAAGTGCTAAGTCCTTAGGTACACATATCCTACTTTCTTTCAATAGCACTCTGTCAGCTCTTAATTGGTAGTCCGTCCTCAATCCTTTATTTACTTCTTCAGCTAACTTCTGAAAATCAGAATCTTTTAATTGCTCACGTAGAATATCTTCTACGAGTGTAGGACACACTTGAAATGAAGCTAATAACCCTCCTTTTTGACCGATTGATAATGCTGCCCTAGCATTATACAATTCATGAATCAGTGTACCCTTCACTGAATTGATACTAGCTCTAACTGATCTAGTTTTTCGACTTAAAGTATCAGCTACCACATTTGCTTTACCTGGGTGATAGTCAATGGTACAGTCATAATCCTTGATCAACTCGAGCCATCTTCTTTATCTCAAGTTCAGTTCCTTCTAATCAAATATATGCTTTAGATTTTTATGATCCGTGAATATATGACATCGCTCACCAAACAGGTAATGTCTCCACAACTTTAGAGCTAACACAAATGCTGCTAACTCCAAATCATGTGTAGGGTAGTTACATTCATGCTTCTTTAATTGTCAAGAAGCATAAGCTACTATCTTTCCCTCTTGCATCAGCACACATCCTAACCCTTATCGGGATGCATCACAATTAACCTCAAACTCCTTACCTGGTGTAGGTAGAGTTAATATTGGTGCTGACACTAACCTTTTTTTCAATACTTGAAAACTATGCTCGTATTCTGGTGACCACTCAAAATTCGCATCTTTTTTTGTCAGGTTTGTCAATGGTAGAGCTATCTTAGAAAAACCCTCTACGAATCTCCTATAATAACCCGCTAAACCCAGAAAACTGCGTACTTCAGTTACATTCAGGGGTCGTTCCGAGTCGACTATTTCTTCTATCTTTTGGGAATCAACGCTAACTCTGTCAGCTGAAACTATATGCCCAAGGAATACGACTTGATTTAACCAAAAATCACACTTACTAAATTTGGCATATAACTTCTTTTCCCTTAGAATCTGTAACACCATCCTTAGATGTTTTTTATGCTTCTCTACACTACTAGAATACACTAGTATATCATCTATGAAAACTATCACAAACTGATCCAAATAATGATGAAATATCCTATTCATCAAGTCTATAAATACCGTAAGAGCATTTGTCAATCAAACGGCATTACTAGGAACTCATAATGTTCATACCTAGTTTTGAATGCAGTCTTTGGAACATCAGTGTCTTTCACCTTCAACTGGTGATAACCTGATCTCAAATCTATCTTAGAGAACATCGTGGCTCCCTTTAACTGATCGAAAAGATCATCTATACGAGGCAATGAGTACTTATTCTTAATGGTCACTTTATTCAACTGTCTATAGTCTATGCATAATCTAAGAGTACCGTCTTTCTTCTTAACAAACAAGACTGGCACTCCCTAAGGCGACACACTGGGTCTAATGTAACCCTTATCTACAAGTTCCTGTAACTGAACTTTTAACTCTTTCAGTTCTGTTGGTGCCATCCTATATGGTACTTGGGATATAGGTGTTGCACCTGGAACTAACTCAATGTAAACTTTATTTCCCTGACAGGTGGTAAGCCTGATAATTCTTCAGGGAATACATCTAAGAATTCTTGTACCACAGGTACATCCTCAAGTGTCAGTTTCTTATCCTGTGAAACTACTACATAGGCTAAATAGGCTTCGCATCCTTTACTCAATAATTTCCGAGCCTTTACTGCTGATATTTAACTTCCTGGAAGTATTCTTTTACTTCTCACCAGGGTTATTTCTTTTTCACCTGGATTCCTAAACACTATTTCTCTCTTAAAACAATCCATAGTGACATAGTGGTTACTTAGAAAATCCATACCTAGGATAACATCAAATTCTAGTAATTCTAATTGAATCAAGTTAACCCAAAAACTCTAATTTCCAAGAATTAGTTCACAATTCCTATAATACTCATGTACAACTAGAGTATCTTCTACAGGTGTAGAGATAAACAAATCCTCATTCATATGCTCAGGCACTCTATCTATATGTAATGCACACATGCTAGATATGAATGAGTGCGTAGCACCAGGATCAAATAATGCATACGTGGATTAATTACATAAAGCTATCGTACCAGTTACGACATCTAAAGGCTCTTCCGCTTCCTGGTGTGTCATAGCGTATACTCTACCCTGCTGTTGCTGCTGTTGTTGTTGGGGTCGTCCAGCTACCTCTTTCTGCTTAGCTATACTAGATCCCTCTCCTCTAGTTCGGGTCGTTCTAGGTTGGTTTACAGTCTGTGTAACTTCTTTTTGCTCACTCTGTGCTCCATGACCTAGCTGAGGAAAATCTCTCTTGAAATGTCCCGCTTGTCCGCACTAGAAGCACACATTCCTATTGCCAAAACATACTCATGTATGAGGCCTTCCACAATTTATACAAAGTGGTTTCCTCCATGTACTAGCTACTGACTCGCTAGCACGACCTGATACTGATCTACCACTCTGTCCAGCTGTAGGTCTTGACCTCTTTCGACTTGAACTTTTTTGGCTCATGCCTCCAAAGCTTCTTATACCCGATTGTCCAGAGAACGGGGGTCTAAATCTCCTACTTCGCGTTTCTCCAGGCATTCTAAACTGTCCTTCACCTGGCTGGAGTACATCTTCCCCTGCTATACTCTGCTCTACTCGGATAGCGGTCTCAACTAACTGAGTGAAATTCACCTAATTGGATGTAGAGGTAACGGGTGTACGTATCTTCTTTCTTAGGCCATTCTCAAATCTTCTACACCTCTCCTTCTCTTCCGTGATGATCGGAAGGGCATACTGAGATAACTCAGTAAATCTTTGTTCATACTCAGTAACCAACATCACTCCCTGAGTTAGCCTAAGGAATTCTTCCTTCTTTGCTTCTTTAAAAGAACTAGGGTAGAATTTATCCTCAAATACTTGTCTAAACTCAGTCCAAGTTATAGTTTCTGAACTATTCCTTCTGGCTTCTATCACTTTCTATCACTTCTCAGCCCATTTCTGCAGCAAGAATGCCGCTAACTCGACCTTACAGTCCTCAGGGCACCTCATAACCTTAAAAAATTTCTCAATCAAATCCAACCAGATCTCAGTATCTACTGGATCTGTGGCTCCATCGAATGTCATGGCTTCTAAAGCTTTCAGCCTCTCGACACCAAAGTTCTTTTCTGGATCGTTTTGAATCGATCCTACACTCGCTGCCAATCTTTGAGTGATTTTATCAAATACTCGATCCTCCATTTGGGGTTCTACACCTACCCTTAATGTACTCGACTTGTTTGCAGAAGTTGTTTCCTGCTCTCCTGAGTCTCTAACTCTTTTCCCCTTCAGATCTGGGTCCCGTCTAACTTCAGGACCTCCGCTGGTAGGGTCAACATTCCTCTCCTCAGTCTGCTTGCTCCGCTTTCCACTTCTCCTCAGCATCTTTGCCTAATTATTAAGTACACATGTTAAGGACTTATCTATGGGACTTAATCTAATGCATGAACTCTCTCTTTCACCCAATACCTTATGCTTTAATACTAAACTAGCTTAAACCTTTCCCAAGTTTACGTATACCTTTGCTCTTATACTAAGCTGGTATCAACCCAAACTTTATACTCAACCTTCTCCCAGGTTTTATGTAAACCTTTGCTCTAATACCAAGCTGTCACACCCCACCCAGACCACCCTCTTAGCCTAGGAAAGGGCGTGATTGCAGTAGTTATCAACCCTGTGGCTGACACTTACTGCCTATTAACTGTTGTGGAATAACTTTGATACTAATATAAAACTCATATACAGCGGAATATCTTTAGGCCAAAATTTATTAATTCAGAAACATAACATATTTAGAGTCATTACAACACTAGATTCACAAATCCCAAAACCCAAAACCCATAAACTCTAGTCCATATATGAACAACAATAACATGTGTACAATATTAACAGTAACCACCTAAACCGACGGGTTACAAATCTCTTATTCCTTTAGTGGCAGAGCAGATGCAGAGCTATCTTCAGAGGATTTGACCGCTTGGGGGGGGAGGGGGGGAAGAAAACATTTGAANGATTACGCCCAGTGAGTGACTTAAGAAAGATAATTGATTCTCATGCAAATCTCTATAAAGAGTTTAACTAAAATATAAGCTTCTACAGTACTTGTATTGCAGTATAAACATTTTCCAAGCATAAAACATATAAAGTTGGTTTAATCATAATCCTTAATGTGGATAAAACAATCCCAACACCAACTGCTAGTCAAGAGAGAACCCTTTTTGCTCAATCTCTGACTCTAACTACCTACGTGCACGTGGCCATACTAAGTACCGTCATACCTTAGGTACTTCTATTTAGATACCTTCGCAAACAGCCTTTAGTATCTAATTGGTTTGGTACCTTCTCAAACGTCCTTCAGTACCAATAGATACCTTCTCAAATGTCCTTCAGTATCTAGTTGGGTGGATAACTTCTCAAATGTCTTCGGTATTGCGTTTTAAGTAAAAGTAGTCATAAATGACTTTCTCTTTAAAGCATGTAAAGTATAACACATATGAAAACATGGCTTTAAAGGTACTAACGCATGCTGAGTATATTTAACATATATAAATCACTTTTCAACAATTTCTTACACATGCATGCATTTAAAACATAACTCATGGTTTGCTTGGAATTCACTTTGTAAAATTAGCTGGCATGAGAATAATCTTCTTTAAAACATGCTTTCTATAATACATTGTAATCAAACATTTTAAGCAAATGTTTTAGTCAAAACATTTTAGCCACTCACCTTGATTGCTTAGGAGCTTTTCACTCTAGCAGTTCCTTTTTCATCCCTAGAATCCAGATTCAACTTACAGCTAAAATTACTCATAGTTCTAAATCTTATTTTGAAATAATTATTCTACAAACATATTCCAAAATGTCTCAGGAAGCTTACCCAAAAATTTGAGCTCAAAACCTCTCGTGGTTTGGCCGGAATCACAGAATCTTCAAGATTGGCCCAATCTGATCCGACAGCCTGACCCTTCTGTCTTCTTCTCAGTTTCGAGCCTGATCCCTTCGAGCTTTTCCTCCAGCAGCCCCACCCTCAAAACTAGACTTTCAGAGCCTCCTCATCCCAATTTGATGCATCCTCTTCAGATCTCACTATCCAATGTGTCCTCTATGACTAATGCATGGATTTAGCTCCAACGCAAGGTTTGCTCAACTCCCCCACTTTTTTTATGGTATTTCTGAATTGTGAACTAAAAATGAAGTCTCTTAGCTCTATTTATAGGAGTCCAAACCTTCTACAGAGTTGACACCACCTACTTGGTTGCATGGCCAAGTGTCTCATTCTCATCCCATCAATGCAATGATGTGATCATCACAAGCTAAGTGTCTTCCTCCTATGTAGCCAACGCATGAGCTTCGAATCATATGCCACCACCTTAAATTCTTAAGGCTTAAGGCTTTCCTTCCAAGAAGACACATGGTTTTGATGATGTTCTCCTGCTGATCTCATCCCTTGTATGCATCCAACTCTTAGATGTTCAACACATAATCCATACTCAACGCATAGCCAAACATCAATGCATAGCAAGCCAATTCACTCTCATTATAATTCAACTTAGCCATCGTAAGGAGCTAACCATCACCAATGCATAGGGTGACCGTCCATCCTCGATGCATGCCTCACTAGGTAGCATTGCACAGCTTGTTTGGCACAAGCGCATGGTGCTGGCCACCAACGCATAGGCGTGCTGCACAGGCTAGCCGCTCGACGCATGAGCGTGCTGCTTCGACGCATGGGTATGCGGTGTATGCTGGCCATCGCTCACTCGCTCGGTTGCATGGGCTGCGCGCTTGGCTGTATGACAAGGCAACTCGATGCACAGCAAGGCTGCTCGCAGGGTGCTCACCACGAATGCTGGCGTGACCAGCTTCGACAAGGCACTCAACACAATGGGCCGTCGACCGCATGGCATCGGGGCGTCTGGCATGCTGTTCGACGCATTGCAAGGGCGCGACCGAGGTGTTCGATGCATTGCATGGGCACTGGCCACAGTGCTCGACGCATTGCATGGGCGTTAGTCGAGGCTGCTCGACACATGGCTGGGCATTTGGCGAGGTTGCTCGACGCATGCCACCCTCCAGCCCTCGTGCCATACTAATGCCTCACTTCCATTTTCCTTCCTTCACCAACACATCCAACGCAACCAACGCATCACCAAAGCAAGTCCATCATCCAACGTATCCAACGCATCCATCATCCAACACATCCAACGGCATCCAAGTACCGAACGCGCTCCATCATCCAACACATCCAACGCATCCAACGTATCCAACGCATCCATCATCCAACACATCCAATGCATCCATCATCCAACACACCCTTCCAACGTATTGGTCCCTTCCAACGCATCCTACACAAAATATTATACTTAGCCAAATTTTCCAAATTTTCCCCAAGAGTTAAACTTCCAAATTTCCTCTTTCCTTCAAATCTCCACTTTTTCCTCTATCGTTCCACACTAGTTTCCACATCAACCTACTCATCACACTAGTCTTAGTAGGGAACATACTCAAGTAGAGAAAGTAGGATTCAGGGTTCACATGTCTCAATCCAATTTTAAAACCCTTTTAAAACATGAGTTCACCCTAAGTCCGCATGCAACTTTTTCTTATCAATTTTAGTTTTAATTTCTATTATAACCCTTATAACAGAAACAACCAAAACCAAACACAATGCTAAGCAAACACATACAAGGCATTCATAACGTTTATAAAAAGCCTAAGTGTCATGCTTCATGCATTGTTCATTCATTGCTACTTTTTATATAACTCTTATACAAACAAGCAACGAACCAAGCAAAAAAAATGCTTCCATTCACCCTTATACTATAACATTTATAATATAAAGATGATGCATGAATATGCTCACTGCATGCACAAATATAACTCTTATATTTTCATGATGCATGCGCATGTTTTCATGTAATTTCTTCATGCCATATTATAACACTTATAATACATGATGCATGAATAATTGCACAACCTAAGGTAAGTTTCAAATCTATATGTCAAACACTTTTCCATATAAACCACATATATCTCATGTATATTAAACAAAATGTTGATGAATTGTGAAATATTTCCTCAAATCCTAAAAAATTAAAGCTAACCATTACAAATTCAAAGAGTCTCTAGTTCAAACAGGCGAACCGGGTCTTGAACCGTCCAGGCGAAACAATGCGTCTCCACAGATCGTGTACCAAACATCCACGTGATCGTCTATATGAAAGAGCAAATGCTTTACTCAATCGTTTACCTACGCTTTTAGAGCTAAACGATCGTGTACCTTTTACTATGTGATGAAGCACGAGGTACGTGATTGCGCAGTGAGCTCCGCAATGCAAGCCTTATATGATCATCTAAACGACAACGATGCGGTGAAGCACTATCGTCTAAACGATCGCTGAGCGAGCGCCTTCGAATCATATACCTGTCTCTTATACACATCTAGATGTGTATAAGAGACAGATCGTGCAGTGAGCTCCGCAATGCAAGCCTTATACGATCATCTAAACGACAACGATGCGGTGAAGCACTACCGTCTAAACGATCGCTGAGCGAGCGCCTTCGAATCATATACCACGTGATCGTGTAGTCAGTAACTATGCGATGAGCATGCTAACTACACAATCGTTTAGCACTCGCTTTTTACCAAACCATGAGCATGAAATGCTGCCACTCGATCGTCTACCTCCGGCGTCTACGTGATCTCGAAACCAACACTACGCGATAGAGTAAACGATTTACCCTGCTAAAAGATTGTTTAGTTAAATCCCAATGATCGTTTACCTAAGGCTACACAACCCGACCAATTCTTGGTCTTCTTTTTCACTGAAAACCGCATCTCCATGATTCGAAACTTCATCACGAACGACTCAACTAACTCAAACAATTTGAATTACAGACTAGATTGCATGTTAATTATGCTAAAAAACACAGGGGCCCTTACAAATTAACACTTTGTAATTTAAAGAAAGCTTTAAACAGAGACAATTAAACCCGTAAACATTCATCAATGCCATCCACAAGCGCATTTAACAATTAAACACAATGCAGAAAATCCACCACGATTATAAAAGAAGTTCAAAATAGAAGTGAAATTTTGAATATCAGAACAACCTGGCTCTAATACCAATTGAAGAAAATTGGACATGAGGATTTCCATGAGTAGCGGAATGATCATTCCAAATTTCATTCGTATATGAACATACACAATTACAATCAAGAAATGGAAACTACAAGCTATGCATAAAATGAAATTACAACATGTTTTTCTATAAGATCAAGGGATAAAATAAACATACCTTTGAAGACTCATCTTCAACACCCTTGATCGCGAACGCTCGAACAATCAGCAAGACTAGAAACCCGAACGCTCGAACACTACGACTGCTACATTGCACGATCACAGCGACCATGAACACAAAAATCTCCAAGAACACGAACACAGCAAACGACCTCTAATAAACCTCGACAATGTCGAGTTGAGTACTATACTACCACAATGGCTACCTTAGTATTCAATGTGAGAATCCAAAAGTGTGGGCTTTGTGTGGACTTGGTTAGAGGACGAGACTAGAGGAAGAACAATCATGTAAGCGATTGAGCAAGTGGGAGATGACAAGGTCTATCGTATAGACGATGTCCAATCGTTTAGAAGAAGCTTCACGATCGTTTAGCAAAAGCTTCATGATCGTTTAGCTAATCGGCCAGTTGAGTGACTATCATGTAGTGTCACTCCACGATCGTCTAGTCTCTCTTTCAGCTATCGTTTAGTGAATCTCATTCACTTGACAACCACCATGAGAACTTTTCGAGAATAGAATCTCTCACAAAAACATAACTAAAATTAGGAAAACATTTTTCCTTTTATCTCACTGTTACCATAAAACCATCAATAACCTCCCACTAAATTGGTTATTAGAGAAAAAGAGATAATTATCCAATAATTAATATTATTATAAATATATATGATAACCAACTTACCATACTATATTTACAACCTATAGTTTTAATATTTCATCTCATGAAACATATAAACCATAGCTCTTTTTCTATTTCATGGTACTTAATGTAAATTTCATTTACATTAATCCTCAACTTGATGTATCTTATACATTACACTGATCATATCATATATAATCGAATTACCTCTTGTCAATTTGAACATTTCAAATCAACACAAGAACTGATCATCAACTTGAATCCATTGAGCTACCAAGGGAACCTTATGGACCTGTAGCTCGAAGCTCCAACGGTACGTGAATAACTGACTAAACTCTTTAGTCACGAGATCCACCATCCGTTAATTGCCAGACACTCCATTAAGATCGACAGCTAAACTCTTCTTACTATAGATATATTATGTGTCCATATCAACCAATCAACAGTGCGATAACCATTAATAGTGCGACAGCTAAACTCGTAAGTACAGCTAGGCCACTAACCGTTATGCCCCTGTAGTTACATCTAACTCCTTAAGTACCACTGATCCCTCTAATGAACATAAGTCATAGTCCTACTATGACTGAGTCCTCTCTTCCAAAGAGAAGTTGTGGCCACTATGTTCAAGTCCCGGAATCAGCCCTTAAGAGAACAATCTTTCTACTTACCCCTTCTTTGGGGAAGAGTGAATTCCATCTTGTGTAACTGAGTTCCCAGCTCCCAAATCAGACAAGCCCCTAAAAAGGTAGGCATGTTGAGTTGACAATCTGGTCACTTTTGCCTATACTAATCAAAGGACTGTCCTCAAAGGCAGAAGTTCCCAAAACACTCAAGATTGAGATCATGTCACCTATGGTCGTTTAGGTGAGATGTAAGTCTCCAGTATCAACAGCATTATATATAGAGACGAATCATCTTATGGTCCGGTCTTATACAAACTCTTTGTATAGGATACCCCCGCTTGCATGTCTCCACATGAATGGTTAGGATCTACCATCTGTAGTAGTTCATAACACTTGCAAACCTCTACAAAGCGGGCCGTATCTGTAGTGTCACTAGAATCAGAAATCCCTCCTTAATCCTTATACTACAGACCTATTTAGGTTATCATTTAAGACATGATCCACTTGTATATCTCATATACATGCTTAAGTTTACATACGATAACCATAGAGCTTTGTTTATTAGATATGAGTAAATGTCAGATAAAATAACTTTTATTTTATTCATAACAATGTGTATAGATTACAAACCACGAGACTCCGGGAGAATTAGGACACCAATCTCAACAGTTTATTCATATAAGGTTTACAAACTATAGGACCCTATGAGATTTAGGGCATCAACCTCAACACGTGTATCCTAGAAGGATCGAATCCTCATATCCATGCACGAGCATGTAGTTCCTCATTCTCCGAAGGTACTTGAGGATTTTCTTAACGGCGGTCCAATGATCAATCTTGGATTAGACTAATATCTACTGACTATTCCCACTGCATAATAGATATCAGGTCTAGTACATAATATCGCATACATCAGGCTACCAATAGCAGATGCATAGGGGATCTGTCTCATTTCCTCAACCCTTAAGGTGTCTTAAGATATTGTTCCTTAGACAAAGTAACTCCATGCCTGAAAGGTCATTAATGTCGGTTTTAAACGACATTATAGATGACCAAGATTTTAGTGCAAGTTATCTTTAATGTCAATTGTCAATCGGCATTGAATAGTATTTTCAATACCGATTTTCAACCGACATTGAACATTATCTTCAATGTCAGTTTTTACCTATTTTTTGTCAGTAATTGTCCGATATTAAATGTTTGTCATCGTTTTATCATTGAAAAATAAAAGAAAAATATATATTTGTTGCTTTGTGCGATAGTATTTCTCTTTTACTTGTTCATACACAAAATAAAATCTTAATTGCTTTCACAAATCCCCAATAAGTCATAAAAAAATTGGATGATAACTCCAAAACCAAAATAAATTATATTTTTCATCCAAATCAACTCCATATGGTTTCAACAGTAAATCCCTACGTATCAACCATGAAGTATACATATATACTTTACATTGAACAAATAGAGTATACATGCTAAGTTGTATATAAAATACAAAGTAACTATCATAATTAAATCTCATGTAATTATCATAATTAAATCTCATGGATGATAATTAAATCTCATGTAATTTACCTATATAAAATACAGGTGAACCTTAGATGTACCTGTCGGGGAAGCAAAAGCTGGTCTAACTAACCCTAACGATTGAACCTCGGATACAACACTCTACCTATCATACGAGAGTAATTACGAATGAGTTGAAAATGACTTACAAAGTATTGTTTTTATGTGAAAATCTTTCCTATAAACAGTTCTAAGAAAAGTACCAATTAAAGTACTCCAAAAACATCTTAAAATGCATTGAGTAGTTTATAATTTCATGTTAAAAGGACAGTCAAAGTAACTATCATAAATATGATTGGGGGAGGGGAGGGGGTCAAAAGCATAACCATCTTTTGGAACAACATCAATACCATGCTCGACATTTCAACTTCAAGAAAACTCATCAACATAGCAATAGCATCAAAGAAAACAAAACAAAATTCATCAACAAAAGGCATCAAAGTAATTGAAACAAAACTAAACCTTGAGCATTACCTCTTAATTCCATACTAAAGGGACCATTAAAGGATTATCCTAAATATGATGTGAGGGTCAAAAACACAACCATGTTGTAAAAAACCCAAAACCATGCTCGACATTACACATTCAAGAAAACTCATCAATATGGATAAGATCTGACAAATAAAAAATATGAAATATGATCTTAAAATTTTAAATAGACAAGAACATAAATGATAATATGATTAAAGACGAAACAAAAGAGTTAAAAGACTTGATGGTGTTTTCAATCCTCAACCAAATCTAGTGAGGAATATGCCTATTCTATCTCATCTTCTTGGCCAACTTCTTGATTCTAAAAGTCTTGTGAAACGATTACAGATATAAAAGAAAACTCACGGTCATAAAACACAATCTCCCAAAACCAATGAGTTTGGTTCAAATACTTTATAAAATAAACCTAATTGTTGAAGCTCATTCACTTTGAGCACATATTTTTTACTCTTGAAGAGGGAGGATGTCCATAATATACCTATCCAGTTAAATGTGAAAACCTTTCAATGTCAGCACCCATCAAATTCACATGAATTATAGGTCTCAACGATAAAACTTCAAAATTTAAAGTAGTCATAACATAATACATAATCAAAATTTGTTCAAACTTCCAAAGATATTTGATTCATAGATCATCCACCACAAGAAGAATCTCCAATAAGTAAATTACGTTTCCATACACATTAGCTAGTTATTAGCAAATTGTGTTAATGATTAAAGATATGCCATAAACATGCATCGTAAACTTGACTTTATGACTCTCTATCGACTAGGCCAACTCGAGGTGATCACCAAACCACAAATTTTATAGAATAAGATGATAATGATAAACATCATATGACAACGATTAGAGATATACAAATTCAAACAAATCCACAACATTTCAAACCCATATTGATGTATTGCTACCTTGTCAAGATTGTCTAACATTATACTCTTAACTTTTGATACTTGAGCCTTCACTTTTATCAACTTTTCGATCTCTTTTGCATGTTCAACGATATACTTATGTGTTTTTTCATAATTGGCTTGCAAATTATGAGCAAGAGTATGCCTCTTGATACCGCACTAAGGCAAATACACCCGAATGCAATCGTATTAATTTAGAAAGAAATTCAAATTGATAAAAATAAATATGTTATATAGTTCAAACTATATCAAATTAATTATAATTAATAAAAAATCTTAAGGGCATTCTTGGAATATTATATAAATTTAAGACATTCCTGAATAGAAATCTTATGAAACAAACACAGTTATCAAAATATTTTCAGATATTTATAAAAATATTCCTACAAAACAAATATGATAATCTAAAGATGTCGGGTATCTATAATTCCATATATTTATAATTTCAGGTATCTAAGATTCCGGTTATCTACATGTCCTAAGTGTTGTTTTCTTAGAAAATATGAAAAGCATAGTAAAAAGAAGTTGTAAGAAAACAATCATAATTTTCAAAAAGTCAAAATGTAAAACCTAAAATCAAATGCTTATTAGGGTCTAAACTTTTAATTTTGTATCTAATAGAACTGTCAATTTTAAAATATTTAGAAGTTATAAATTTTAAGAGTTGAGAGAGTAGGAGACAGCCTTCATTTGGGTCATCAAATGAATTGAATTGAATTGGGCTTCAACGATGGGTTGAATTTCCTCTGACAAAAGACCCAAAACTTGCAAATCCAGACCGCCATGAATGGACCCAATTGAGTCCGAGAAAAAATGAAGCTCACCCATGAACACACAGCAAGAAAACAATCAACAATGTCATGAGATAAGGATTTAAAGCCCCACCTTTCATTTCCCTCTCCTCTCCTTCCTTACCATCATTATGGAATAGCCTCTTATCACTGACTCTCCCAATTTTTTTATGTTTCTCCAACATTCCAACGGGACAAATTTTTGTGCTATGTTTGGTTTTCTAGTAGTTCTTCCTCAGGTACACAAATTTGACCTTTACTCAAATGGGTCACGGCTCTTTCTTCTTTTTTGCGCTTCTCAATTCTGTTTAGTTGCTTTCTCATTGATAGAGATTATTGCCTAATCTTTTATGCATATTCTTGTTGTTTCTGGTTTGTTGGTTATGACAGTTGAGTTGGTCGGAGACCCTGAATTGGTTTAAGGAAATTGTGTTCCAATGCCTATGGAAGTTTCTGTTGGGGACTTGTTTGGTTTTTGGACGCGCATATAGTTTTATCTGCTCCAAAATATTTGGAATTCACTAGTATAATCGAGTGTAAACTGAACTGGTTCAAGTTCATCATTCTTGGACTGGATATCTAGAATGTCTGAGTGAATTTCTTTTGGTCAATCATAAGGGTAATTATGTTAGACTAACTTGCGAGAGCTTTAATCAGCCAATTCACGTAGCTGCTTTCATTTTTAATGTTAAGCTAGGAAGGCATTCTGTTATTAAGTGAATTCTTGATTTAGGCTACTTGCATGCCTGTAGGTTTAGCTTAGATGTTGAGTAATGGTATATGTTAATATGGCTCTGTAAAATTCGATCTGGGTTCTTCAGTAGTTGAAAATGTCTGAATTTTCTGTTTCAAAGTTGGATATTTAACTTTGTTGATGTCATTGGTTTCTTTGTTAATTTATATCAAAATGAAAACATGTGTTCTTTCTCTCATGGTTATGCTATCATGGAAAATTGTCCTGTATAAATTGTGATGCTGTCAATGATTATTGCAGGGAGAAGCAAGGATGAAAAACTAACGACGAAGAAGAGGCCCTTCTCCCTACAAACGAAACTTTTTCTGCTGCATACACATTAACTTTCTTGACTTAATACGATGTCAGTAATAAGTCCATCTTCTATCAGCAATGTTTCACTTGTTCCTATAGCCAACCATACGGGGAAGACCAATAGTTCAACAAGATTCAGCTTTTCTAGAAAACCCACTAAACATACACTTCATAACCAAAGATTTCTTTTACCCCTATCAACTTCGGTTAGGCTGTTTCCAAATTGTAGTAAAAACCTTTTTTGTAATCGTGGCCGTAGAATCCCTATATTTTCTGCTTCAGGCACTGATGTGGCAGTGGAGGAATCAGATTCACCAGTTTCTGGCGAAGAATCAAGTCCAAACCCAGAACTTTCATCAGGTGCAGTCGCAACAAGTGAAAAGAGCCCTGTTAAATCAGATGCTGCTCCTACACAGTCAAAACGTCCGAGACCTGTGAGGAAGAGTGAGATGCCAGCTGTAAATAATGAGGAACTTATTCCTGGTGCAACTTTTACTGGGAAAGTAAGATCAATTCAACCATTTGGTGCCTTTGTTGATTTTGGAGCATTCACTGATGGCTTAGTACATGTGTCAAGGTTGAGTGATAGCTTTGTTAAGGATGTTGCAAGTGTTGTTTCTGTCGGGCAAGAGGTGAAAGTAAGATTGATTGAAGCAAATGCTGAGACTGGACGAATTTCTCTCTCAATGCGTGAAAATGATGAAAGGAAAGAATCTCCTCCTAGCAATGATAAACCTGGGTCTGGCAGAAAGAATGCTCCAAAAGCAAGAGGACCAAGAAGGGATGAGGTGAAGAAAAGCTCAAAGTTTGTCAAGGGGCAAGATTTACAGGGCACGGTGAAAAATATTACCAGGTCCGGTGCTTTCATATCTCTTCCCGAGGGAGAGGAAGGATTCCTCCCCAGTTCTGAGGAATCCTTTGAAGGATTTGGGAATCTTATGGGAGGCTCTACTTTAGAAATTGGCCAAGAGGTTGATGTTAGGGTGTTGCGGATTGCAAGAGGACAGGTAACTTTGACCATGAAAAAAGATGAAGACAATGAAAAGTCAGACTGTCAGCTCGATCAAGGGAAAGTTTATGCAGCAACAAACCCCTTCTTGTTAGCATTTCGTAAGAACAAAGATATTGCTACATTTTTAGATGAGAGGGGAAAAGTAGAGGAAGCAGCTAAGCAATCTGTGGTTCAGAAGGTTACAGAAATAGTAGAAGGGATAGTTGATACAGATCATACCAGAGCTGATGACAAGGAGGAGGAAAGTTTGCCTTCTGTAGTCGATGAGGTAGTTAAAGATGATGAGCCTGCAAGTTCAGCTGATTCATCTGCTGTGACTCAAGATGACTCTGAGAGCATACTGTCTACATCAGAAGACATTGCTGTGGATGGTGTAGTTGATGCAGAGGACAAAGAAGCAGAGGGAAGTTCTGAAGCAAAGGCTTCTGATGATAAGTATGAAGTGTTAGATGACTCATCTTCTGATGTTTTGGTCACCCAAGATGAAGGAGAAAGTTCATTATCTAGTTCAGACAATATTGTGGATGGTGTAACTGATACTGATGAGAAAGAAGCAGGGGAAAGTTCTGAAGTAAAGCCCTCAGAAGACGAGCAATCTGAAGAGGTCCATGTGGTTGAGGCTGCTCAACCTATAGATGGACCTGAGACTGATGGGAAAGTAGTAGCCCCTGATGACGAAGCCAACAAATTAGTATCTTCAGAAAGTCAAGTTAGTGAAGAGCTTGTGGCTAGTGAAGACAGTGTCTTTACAGAGAACGAAAGTGAGCAAAGCCAAAAGGATTTGGAAAATGAAATTGTTTCTGCTTCTCCATCTGAAAAGGAAGAGGATAAACCAGAATCTGATTCAAATGGTAGCATCACGAGCTTAGGTATAATTCTAGAATCATGGTTTCAATATGTTACGTTTTAACTACTCAATCATGACAGTGGATATTTAATTTTGGATTTAGTTCCATTCGGATAGCTAGAACTGACAACTGTGATGCCAGTTTAATTGAAGTTGTGTTGGCAATTTTTCCTTGGCCTATTGCTAGAATATATCATTGGCTAAGATGAAACACGAGGGTGAGGCAATTTTTGAAATGATAATCTGTATTTGCAATAACAGTGAATAATGAATTCTCGTTAACAACTTATTTTGATATATGTTATAACTTCATATGTCTATGGCTAACTCTTAACTGTATTAGGTAGCAATCTGAACTACTAGGTCTTGTTTATATACTAATTAAAACACCATTTGATAACAATTTGGTTTTTTTGTTTATAGTTTTTGAAATTGAGCTTTGTAAATACCACTTTCATCTATTAATTTATTTATTTTGTTGTCTGTTTTTTAGGTGTGTTTTTAAAATTGAAGCCAGATTTTGAAAACTAAGAAAAGTAATTTTTAAAAAAGTTGTTTTCGTTTTTTCGAGTCTTAGAATTCAAATGTTTACTTGAGGAAAATGAAACTCATACTAAAGAAATTGTGAAAAACAAACACAATTTTCTAAAACCAAAAATCAAATTGTTATCAAACGGGCCTAAATAATTAACTTCCTTCCTTCAAGATGTTTTAATTTAACATCAAAGATCTGAATGTTTATTCCCTACTGAAGCATTCACTCTTTTATGATGTTGGAATTGTAAGTGGATGAAATTCTAATCTTTCTGGAGATTAATCCATTCTTCTGTAGGTCAATCAAGTGAAGAAGTTGCTGAGAGTCAAGTTGATATTCAGGCACCTGCTGAAAACCCTGAAGTTCTTTCCTCTACACCAGTTGTAGAAGAAAAGATAGAAGCCGCTCCTGAGAACAGTGCTGATCCACCAGAAGAAGTTGCACCAAAAGGTTATTTATGTTTCATTTAGATTTTTTTTTTTTTTTTAATATTTATATATATATATTTTTTGGTCCAGTGTTTTTCAAAGTCATCACTTAGACTTGGCATCAAAGTACAAGAAACTAGCCTTGATGTTTGTGCATATACTTTCACCACCATTTAGCACATTTTACTTTTGTAAGCTTGTTTGCTTCCTTTTGGGCATTAATTATATCATATATTTGCAATATTCACTTTTTCGTACAAGATGCATGCTTTCTTTTACATAGGAGTCACTTGTTTCTCTCATTAACAAAACAAACTGCAATTTCTATAGAACAAAACATAATTTGATTCCAGTGTTAGGATTGTTCAAGATATTTGTTAGCTTATTTGATGCTCAGAACTTGTATAAGTACAGTCATAAATCCCCAATGAAACAAGGGATAACACCCTGTGTGATTTTCAATCTAAGAATAACTGGCAGTGCAATAGAGTTTTCACTTGATCTCCCATGTTGGCTTTACATGGTATTGATGTCACCGACCGGTAAATAGCTTTATCTTAATTCTTTGAATGTCCGATGTGTTACAGCTGTGATATCACCTGCTTTGGTAAAGCAGCTTCGTGACGAAACAGGAGCAGGGATGATGGATTGCAAAAAAGCTCTGGCGGAGAGTGGAGGTGACATTGCTAAAGCTCAGGAGTTCCTCAGAAAGAAAGGCTTGGCAAGTGCAGAAAAGAAAGCTAGCAGAGCCACAGCTGAAGGAAGAATAGGTTCCTATATTCATGACGGTAGGATCGGAGTCCTAATAGAAGTGAACTGTGAAACAGATTTTGTCTCGAGAGGGGATATCTTCAGGGAGTTGGTTGATGATTTAGCAATGCAAGTTGCTGCATGCCCTCAAGTACAATATGTGGTGACTGAAGATGTTCCAGAAGAGATCGTGAACAAAGAAAGAGAGGTCGAGATGCAGAAGGAAGATCTTTTATCTAAACCTGAGCAGATCAGGTCAAGAATTGTTGAAGGGCGGATAGGGAAGAGGCTTGAAGAGTTGGCATTGCTTGAACAACCATATATCAAGAATGATAAAGTGGTGCTAAAAGACTGGGTTAAACAAACTATTGCAACCATTGGAGAAAACATTAAGGTGAAGAGATTTGTGAGATACAATCTTGGAGAAGGCTTGGAGAAGAAAAGCCAAGATTTTGCGGCTGAGGTGGCAGCACAGACAGCAGCTAAACCTGCTACAACTCCAACAGTAAAAGAGGAGCAGCCCAGTGTAGAGGAAGCGAAGGAAGCTGTTCCCAAGTAAGTGGCCTTCTCGTAATTTATTTCTTGCTATGAGCTTTTCTGTTACATTTCATTCTTGGAATAATGGTTTTGTTTCCTAATTTAGTTCTTCAAGTAGGACTATTTTCTTTATCTCTGCTGTACAAAAAATGAGTTTTCTTTCTTTTTTTTTTTCTTTTAATATAATCTCATTTGTCTCCTCTTTTTCATCAGTAGAATAGGTACACAAATGCTAAGACATTCTTTTTCGACTGATACTAAAGTCGATGACTGTGTTGCAGGGCTGCAGCTGTTGCCGTTCCTGCAGCACTTGTTAAAAAACTCCGAGAGGAGACTGGAGCAGGGATGATGGACTGTAAGAAAGCCCTCTCTGAAACTGGTGGGGATCTAGAGAAGGCACAAGAGTATCTAAGAAAGAAAGGCCTCTCAAGTGCAGATAAGAAATCTAGCCGTCTAGCAGCTGAAGGAAGAATCGGATCCTACATTCACGACTCCCGTATTGGTGTTCTGATTGAAGTTAACTGTGAAACTGATTTCGTGGGGAGAAACGAAAGATTCAAAGAATTAGTCAATGACCTTGCAATGCAGGTAGTAGCATGCCCGGAGGTGAAGTTTGTGTCAATAGAGGACATTCCAGAAAGCATTGTAGAAAAGGAAAGAGAAATTGAGTTGCAGAGGGAGGACCTTCAGAACAAACCAGAAAACATTAGGGAGAAAATCGTTGATGGGCGGATTTCCAAGAGGCTTGGAGAACTTGTGCTTTTAGAACAACCTTTCATTAAGGATGATAGTATTTTGGTCAAGGATTTGGTAAAGCAAACTGTTGCTTCTCTTGGTGAGAACATAAAAGTCCGTAGATTTGTTCGTTTCACCATTGGCGAGATAGTCGCAGATGCGAGCGAGAAAATCGAAGCATGAAAGAAGAAAAACAGAGTACCGGGCATCGAGAGCAAAGTTAGACATGGAATTATGGTAGCAGTACAGAAGAATGTGAAGCCAAGGTAAACCTGTTTCTGTGGAAAGAAACTTGAATATTCATTTTCCTCTCTTTTTGGGTAGTGAAGAGTTGAGTTTTACTGAAAAGCGCTTGGAAGCATTTTGTTCTGAGAGATTGTAAAAGCTTCTTCATTCATATTATTCTCTGCATTTTGACTTATTGATATTATTCTGTTGAGGCATTTCTGGATTGTCATATTCATTAATTTCAAATCATATGAATTGTTTGAATCCCTTTGACAGTTTTAACTTGTAAAGTTTAGTTGATTACAAATTTTCCATCCAGAAAAAAATATGGCAATTTTGTAGAATCAGGAGTCTGTTTCACTTAATAGAAATTATGAGACTGCCCCCATCAATTCACTGAAACTAAATTTTGTTCCAAACTAATCAAATTTAAATTAATGGTTAACTAATTTTTAACATTAGTCATCATTATTACTAGTTAGTGTTTATCTTCAAATATAATTTATTTTTTTAAAAAAAATAACATATTTTGCAATACAATAATAGTTTATAACATATTATATTAATAACTTAATGAAACTTTAGATCGGTAATTGACTGATATTCAAGAAAATAGTTCTTAATTTTGATGAATCTTAAAATATTAAGCACCCAAGAATTCTATCTTCCAATAATTGATCATAAATTAATTAATGATTAATCTCAGTCACTCTAATTTAATGTTGAAACTGTAAATATTTTCATGATTAAAACAATAATTGTGCAGAAAATTCATTAGAAGTCTATAAATAACTATGCTAAAAAGGACTTTTTTTAAGAAAACTTGATCGTTCATGTATTTGTCAAAATAAGGTAAAAAAATACATTTTTTCTTAAAAAATTAAGTTTAAATAATTTTGAGAAATGAAACAACCAATCCTTCCAACCCTTCTTGAAGTTTCCCAATTTCATCTGTCCACAATATTTTTAAATGTTTAGAGCACATTGACACGCAAGGGTCCTTTAGAGCCTAATCGCAAGTAGGCAAAGCTGACTTGTTTTTTCCCTTTATGAGATATACTATATATAAAAATATTATAAAGAAAAAAAGAAAAAAAAACCAGAATTTTGACATTTAAATTTAGGACCTTGATCGTTTTAGTTAATAGGGAAAGAAAACCCTTAATTATTACTATTTTTAAAAATAATGAAAAAACCTCATGCCCAAGAATTTGAATCGTGGGACTTTTCAAGGTGAGGCACCAAACCTATGCCTTGAGCCTAGATACTCTTTTGTTCATCCTATACATTAATGAGTTAACCAATTTCACTCGAGTCTATTTAAAATGATTTTTAAAGTGTTCCGTTTCTTTCTTATTTAAAAATACTTTATTAAACCGTTGGAACACAATTAAGTAAATGACAGCAAATATGAATGTTGAAACAGAAGACTTTAAACATAAAAACAATATGGACATAAATATAAAAGGTATCAGTATAATTTAACTCTCTTTTGGAAGCTTTCAACTGCCAGAACAAGAAACAAAGGGTGAGGAGGAAGCAGGCAGAATGGATACAATTGGCATAGCAAACAAACCATTTACAATACAAAGTAAAGTGTAGCAACAACAATTCCAAGTAAAATCACAAAGAAAGGGAGGGAGTGGGCAAACTAAGAAACTGTGAATTGTCCTATTGAAAATCATGTTTGCCAACAAAGAAGTTATCTTGATACAGCAACTCTCCAATATTTAGAACTCATGCACAAAGAAGAACACAATACTCAGTAAAGATTCTCTCGATTGATCTACTACGCTTCCAGCAGGCAGATTATACGTTATCTTCAAACGTCATTTGCTTTAACATGCGCAATTGATGCATCGATATAGCAAAAGCATTCGCTAATTACGGTTCTTGCACTTCTCCATGGCCCTTGGAGCTGCAAGAAAAAGACCAAGCTTTTACTGATGGGGTCACAGTACAATTATTATTATTTTCTTTTATATCTTTTTTTTTTTTTTTTTTTTTTNAACTTTTTATTCTGATTCTATCTTTATAAGATATTGCCCAATCCATATCACGAATTAGCATCCATATAATGCAAATGACCAAAGCATCAGATTATGATGAACTTTGCCAAAAGATCCGATCCTAATGGAATTTAAACTGCTATGTTTTTATTTGTTAGATCTTTTTCTTTAGGGGAGTGAGGGGTCGAACTTTATGAAAATGAAAGATGCTAAGTAATTCTCAGAAAAAGAAAGGGCTTTTAAAGTGGAGAGATAATGATGGTAACTAAGAGAGCACTGAACAAAGGCCCATATTCTCAATGCTTATAATCATGAAGATGAAATCCCACTATAACTTGTCTGATAAATTTAGTAACAACAAAAAACAAAATTAAGAAATTATTGAAGTCCATAGCATAGCCATACCTAACCCAATAGCCTCTGAACTCTTCATGATCCTCATCCTTGTGCAAGATTCAGTGAACATCCTATTATGTAAAAAGAAGAAGATAAATATGATGAAACCTTCTGTTATTAGCAGTCATTTAGAAATCTAAACAACAAGAATTTCTTGAATATTACAGGTTAATAAATCAGTCAGAAGAACATTCCCCTAACTACCCAAGAAACGTTAGATAATAAACTTTGCGGAAAAAAAAAGTATGGATGAAGGAGAGAAAGAAACTGCAATGAATTTGAAGAAAACAGCAATTTTCTTCAAATGGGAATTGAAATAGTGGAACCAAAGTGATGAATTGGATTAATGCATCCCCAGTTCCAAGCCGGTTAAGAAGTGCAGTAGAGATAATACTTAGGTGCAGCACAAATGAATGAGTAATGAACTTACTCCCATGGAACATCACCAACGAGCATCCAATCACCATCCTTATCTTCATAGGTGAGTACATATTCAGAGCCATGGAGCAGATCCATCAACCGACTCTCGTTTAATGCATCCCGGTTGGGAACTCCATTAGAGCCACAATGACCTGACATAATGAAGGGAAGTCACTTCCAATTGAACAAAAACCTTGCTACAGTATCACCAACTGAGAGCAACTGAGCGACATAAACTCATTCACATGCACTAGGTGTCCTGTTCTGGACCTTATGTAGTGGTTCAATGGCTTTAGTTAAGACAGAGAAACCTATGGTGTTAGTTAAAGGAAAGAATAAGACATGCAAAATATAGCGAATGAGCAACAAGTTTGAACAAATAAGAATGTCTTAACCATGATATAATTAGGTGTGTTCGAGACACACCCGGGAAGCCAAGAACCCTATGACCTCAAAACACAAGCTTCATTTCATTGTTAATCTTATGGCGCTTTATGTTGTCTTTAGATACTTTCTCCACATGAATTCCTTAAAAGCCAAATCTAAACATTCACATTCATGAAGGTGTTTGTGATTGAACCATGGAAGTAATGCGATATGCCAACAGAACAAGGGCTGGAGTTATTAAATAAATATACTAAATCAGCCAAGATCTGCAGGACTAGCTTCAAAGAGAATACCAATTGTGAAGCTGCTGAACATTTTCTCCAGGGCTAATGAGAGGTCCGCATAGCTTCCATAAGTTTTCAGATCAACCTTCCTGAGATACGGTGCGCCATCCATACTTACCTTGACGTAAAGGCAGCCTGATCCCAACTTACCGTCTGCATCATCTGTATTTTTAGGTGGCTGCGTTGCCATTGAATTCTTACGGAAAGAACGAATGGGTGGCCATCCTACGACTTGTGCCCTGTAACAGAAGTGATAAAGAAGAAGGACTTGAGATTTTTTTTTTTTTTTTTTTTTTTTTTGGAATTAGGGACTTTATTAGAATCATGAAGTCCACACAAATAACTGACATCAAGGTGGGGAAATTTAAGAAGAGATTTGCATGTAAAAACATTCCAATTCTAAGGAAACAACCAAGCTAAAAAGCTTGAAAGAAATCTGTTCAAATTTACTCCTACAAAATCTTAAACGTGGTGGATGAAGGGTCAGAGAAAAGAGACCTCCCAAAGAAGTTTACAAGCTCGGACCGACCAGAACCGGAAGAATTATATGCAAAGACAACATAGTTTGTAATATAAAGGGGAAAAAGGAAAAACCAAAATTCTGGATCTTCCATCCTCTAGTTCTTTATAGTGACAGAAAACATCAGTGTCTATCAAAAGGGTCGAGTTTTTTTACGCAATTAGAACTACATGAATGAATTCACAGCCAAAATTCTCATTCAAATCGGAGAAGAAGCTAGTAAAATGAAAGTTAAGAAGAAGAAAAGGAAAAGAAACTCATGTTGAACAAGCCGAATTCCAAAGCAGAGTTTAGTCAGAAGGGAAAATCAAAGGAAGAACACATACTTAGCTGCAGGAGGAGACAGCTGAGGCTTTTCCTCATGCAGTACTGGCTTAGCCGACGGAGAAATACCATCTTTGACACCAGAGACAGCGGAAGCAGGTTGTTGAGTCTTATTCTCATTAACACCTCTGGGAGAAAACAAACCCCCATTTTTGGAGGAATCGGCCTCAGATCCGGCAGAAGCTGGTAAAACCCACTTGGCAGAAGCTCTATCAATGGCAACAGAGAAACCCCTCTTGGCCCCGGAAACAGAGCTCTTGTGAAGGAACCCACTATTGTCCTCGAACCCATCATCCCTCCCCGGCGACTCCGACCCCGGCAGACCCAACCTCAGTTCAGTAGCCTTAAGGTTCAAACCAGCATTGTTGTGTCTATCAGAAGACTTTTCAGAGCTTTCCAGAGAAGGAACAGACTCTGTTAAGCCTATGTAATCATGTTCTAACGGTGTAGACATCAGAAAAACTAGAAAACTCAAGATAAATACACAAAAAGCATGGGATTAAATCACAATAAAAAAAGAAGAAGAAGAAGAGATTCAAATGGGAATAGGAAGAGAAGCTTCTTCAAGATTGACAAATCCTGTTGGTTGCTTCCTCTCTTTCTTAGAACAAAATAGAAAAGGAAATCTGAAATCTGAAATCTCAACTACTGTGAGTAAGTGAGAGACCCTTTTGAAGAAGAGAGAAATGGAGGAGGAAAAAACAACTAAATAAACAAGAAAGAAAGAAACAGAGAACAACAGGAAAGGCATCGTAAAAGAGAAAACATGGAATTGTTTGAATAATAATAAAAATTTTCCTCTGCTTCTTTTCAGGATTTGTTTTAGTATAATTTTAAAAAAAAAAAAAAAAAAAAAAATTGAATGTACCTTTTTGTGGGCAACCACCCCGACAAGTCACAGAAAGTCTCCGTCCACCTTTCCCTTAATTACCCTTTTTCTTTAATCAAAAAAGAAAAATTCTTTCTCTGGTTCTTTAACTTTTCTTTCTGTTTCAGAGAGCCAAAGAACGCTAAGCTGCGCCCAGCGACAGCATTAAACAGTGAAAAAAATTGAAAGCAGCGTAACACGGGAATGCGGAAAAGGATAGGACGAAAAGAAAACAGAGTCTGAAATTGTAAGAACTCGCCAGATTTTCAATTAAGAAGCAGAAAAATGGCAGTGGATTAGGGTTTTTTCTTTGTGGGTTTGGCGGATTTCTTGTAGAGAGAAAAACAAAAACAACAGGTTTAGCGAAACAAAACGAGAAGTCGTGGAAAGTGAGGGAATTTTGACAAAGCTGACAATGAACATTAATAAATATATACATATATATATATATATATATCAAACACCAAACAAACTCTAAATCATCGCTGAGAGGTGGTTGCTTCTGAATTTTCATTCTGCCTGAGACGAAGATCTCAAAGGTGGGGTTTTTTTGGGTTTTAGGGAAATTTTGAATCTGAAAATCATATATATATTTTTTCTTCCTACCAGTTTTATGACATTTTTCTCAAAAAAGTTACTTCAATTATTAATTCTTTCTGTAAAACTAAGCTTATCTCCTTGGTAATTATCATGTACTATATCCAACTTCATTTTTATTATTCCCAAGTGTTCTACTCGAAAATGAGAAAAAAAAAAAACTTATTCATTCTTAATATTTTTGCTTTTGTTTCCAAGTTTTTGTCTATTTGATACTAAACTCTTAAAACTGTGTAATAGTCTGATAACGATTATTTTTATTTTTTAAAAAAATAAATTCTAGTTTTTTACCGAACTATTTGAATTTCTTATCCAATTTTAAAAATAAAAATTACTTTTTTTAGATAATCATTTTGTTTTTTTATTTTAACCATATACATTACTTTTACTTCTAAGTTTTTTTTTTTATTATCTACTTTTTACTACTGATTTAAAAAAACAAGCTAATTTTTTAAAATAAAAAAAAAATTGTTTTTGTTTTTAGAATTTGGCTAAAAATTCAACCATTGTATTAATGAATGATGCAAATCATTGTAAGAAAGGATATTAAATAAGCTAAATTTTCAAAAACCAAAAACAAAAATTAAAATGGTTACCAAATACAAAAAATGAAATGGTTACCAAATAGAACCCTAATTTTAAAAAATTAGCTTGGTTTTGGAAAGCATAGATAGAAAATGGAAAACAAAGCATAGATACTTATGGGTAAAAGTAGTTTTAATTATCATCAAAACAAAAAATAAAAAGGTTTTACTTTCGTGCTCAATAATATGTTTATCAACTTTCAATTTTATATATATGTTCTTGACAAATTTAAAATTGTGAAAGGTTGATTCATTTATTAGAAACCAATTTAAATTTTATGTTCAGTAGAACAACAAACTCTCAATCTAGATACATAAATTGTTAAAAATTAAAAAAAAGTAAGGGTTAAGTTAGTCATTTAACCATGTCATTTTATGTAATTTTGGTGTTCAAATTTTACATTTGATTCTAATGTATCCTAACTGAGAATTAATTTGAATTAGTAAGGAACATAAATGAAATAAAATAAGAGAGGTTTTGAGAGTATAAAAGCATATTGTTTAAAAAAGGAAAAAAGAGTTTAAAAGGAATCTCACTGTTTATAAACAATACATTGTATTTTTATTGTTTCTAGCTAGTGGTCCCATTCACTTGAAGCTTCATGATTAAGCATGCTTAGGATAAAACAATCTTTTGTTGTTTTTTTTTTTTTTTTTTATTTTAAGTAAACTCCTAAAATAAATTCATATCCATGTTTGTCTGAAATTTACTCTTTTTCATAAAGTAATTATTTATCAATTTTATAAGGAAACTTCAAATTTTGTGTCTACAATTGATGGCTAATAACATATCATATTAAACATTTTTCTTAATAATGTTAATGCTAACCAATTGTGGAACCAAATTTATAATTTAATTAATAAAAAAATAGTGGGTCAATGCATTTGATTAAGTATATATATATATATATATAAAGAATTGACTAAGGGAAGGAGTATAAAAGAAAATGAAGTAGGAAGTAATTAGAGAAAATGGATAATGATGTATTGATATGTTTTGAGATAACAAAATTTTTCGACACATTTTCATAATGGTACGATATTATTCACTACAATCTTAACTTTCGTGATTTTATTTTTTATTTTATTCAAAAGGCACTGTATTCATTGGAGATAATTATCTTCTCTTCTATGTATCATAAATCTTCCTCATATTTAATTTTTAAGTATATATTATATGGATTAAAAGCAAAATAATATATATATATATATATATATATATATATATATATACTATATATATATAGTATTATATTTTGTGGGAAAGGAGTTGGGGATAATGATGGATAAGGATTGGAATGAAATTTAAACATTATTTTGTAACTAACAATCAAAGCATAAAAGGGTCATTTCTATTACATGAATTTAGTCCCTCATCAAACTATATTTTTGACCAAAAAGTTATAAATTTAAAAAGAGTAAGTTCATGTCAATTTATTGAACTAAGTTTACTTTGACAATAATTATATCATATTAGTATCAACATTTAAGTAAAGGTAAAAATAGTAGTCAGTTAAAATATATATCACTAATTTTAAATCTAAAACTTGTATTTTTTATACCCTTCTATCATTTTCGATTAATTCGAATATTTTAGGTCAAATAATAATAATTATTCTTAGATTAGAGGTTTGAATTTCTTCCTATCTATACGAAAAAGAAAAAAAATAAAAAAAAGTGGAAGGGGTTGAAAAAGGGTGGTGGAAAGGGAAGTGAGTGGTAAAGGATGGGTTGGTGGGAAACAAAACGGCGTTATGTTGTGATGTAGACGGCGCTCCCTAAACCACCACCATCTCCGTTATGCCTCCACCCCACCCCAATAACACAAATATATACAACATATATTATTAGTTTAATTAATTTTAAAATTGCATCTAATAAAATCTAATTTTATATCCAGTAAATCGTGGATGTTTTAATTATCCGATATGTCTTTAAAATTTAAAAATATTTGATACACCACTAGATTTTTAGTCTCAATTTAATAATCATTTAGTTTTTAAAATTTAACTTTATAATATTATTTTCACTTATTGATTTTTACTTTAAATTATTTTTAAAAAATTAAATCAAGTTTTCTGAAAACTAAAAAGAATGGTTTTAAACAAGTTTTTTTTTTTTTAATTTTACTAAAAATTTAAATATTTGATTAAAAATGATGAAATTATGGTAAAAAAGTTGTAAGAAAATAAATGTAAATTTTAAAAACCAAAAGTAAAAAATAAATGATTATATTGTTTTAGGAATTAATTTATCTTCAATAAATCCCTATGAATCAATGCACAAACCCATGAATCAATAAAATATAAAAGTTTTTTTTTTTTAGTACAATAATGTGGGGTATGGGAGTATGATTTATAGCTCTTTTCATTTGACATTTCATTTGAAATAAGTTCAAAACTATTCGAATAAAATTATTCTTTTCTCAGTAGCAAAAAAAAAAATTATCACCTACGTTTTTTAAAAATAAAATAGAGAGACACAAACAAGCAAATGAGAAATCATTCAAATTTAATAATAAAAAAGTTACTACATAAATTAACAATTTTAAAATAAAATTTTAGTAAAGGATCCAAATTAATTCACTTACAAAAATTTAAAATTGAAATTGATATGATTATCAATTAATTTGACGATTCCTTTTTTAGTTCGATACGAAGTGAGAAATTTAAACCACATATATTGTGGTTCCTATCCCATATGGCATGCCAGTTGCAATAGATTCATTTTGGTTTCTAGAATATATATATATATAGTATTAAATTTTCATCGACATGTCGATAATTTCATCAATATTTTTATATTTTCATGGATTCAACTTCGACATAAGTGGTGAATCGACATTTTCTAACGTAATATAAATAATAAATATATTGACTAAAAAATGATAAAATCTTTATTTTTAAGAAGGATATTTTAAAGCTAAATAAAATTTGGTGGATTGGGAAAGTAGGAAGGGAGAGGGACCCACAGAGGTAGAGGGACCTACGTGTCAAGAAGTGGGCCCAGAAAGGCAGTATTAAGTAGAAGGTGATAGTGTGGTCTCATGGAGCAGTGTCTCAATCTCAACTCAATGGCCAGTGGCCAGTGGCCACCCACCCCCACTTTCTGCTTATGGGTCCAGCTCCCTCTTCTATTTTTTTTTTCTCCCCTTAAATTATTCCACTTTTTTCCTTCTATTATCTTTTTCCAACTTCAATTTTATTATATAGTATACTGGTACGTGGATTTGGCACACTCTCGTCGTTGTCACAGGTCCCTCATGGGCTTAGTCGACTTTTCTAATCTAATCTAACTTCTTGAGTCTCTGCATGAAAAATCATCGCATCGATATAGTGATGAGTCTACTGCATTTTGATGCCTAAATTAGTACCATAAGTGTTCAACACTTTGATGTCTAAGTTAGTACAATGAGTATATAGTTCAATTAAACACATAAAAGTAAGACTACTCATTTGGAAAAATTACTTACTTCTCTTCTTGGAGTCATTGAATGGCTATTCTATAATGTCCTTCTATAGCTTTTGTGGTGGTAGGGTAGTTTGCCGCATGAGGCTATAGGACGCCAATTGGTGTGTATTCATGTTTCGATTATTCAATCTAGAATTCAAAACTTGGACTTTTTTCTTTTGAGATGTATATTTTCTCATGTCGCCTATCAATTTCCGTTGGTCTTAGATCCATCGGTTGGCTTTAAGCCTTGCTTGACACAAGACTCAACATAGTGTACGTATTAAATGGACTAATTTGATCGTTTCCCCTCTTTTCATATACGAATTGATGGAAGAATGGCGGAAGATTCTTTCCTTTTATTAAGAAAAGAAAATGAGTAAAAGATGTCTTTAAATGTTATGATTAATGTAATATTAACCAGAAATGTTGAAATAAAATGGATGATATAGCACTTTTTTTTATAAAAGGAAATTTTGTTTTTTTTAGTTTTCAAATTTTGATAGATAGGTATATTTTATCTCTAAATTTTTAAAATATACCTTTTTAGTCCCTGATTTTTTTAAAATAGGTATATTTAGTCCCTAAATTTTCATAATGTACCTTTTTAGTCCTTGAGTTCTTAATAATGGGTTTAAAATCTCCCTAAAGTATTTGTTTATTATTATTTCAAATAATTATATGACATAGTGAATTAGAAAAATAAGTTAAAATATAATTTTAGACAGAAGAAGTAATTTTTTTAAGGGTAATTGTTTTAAATAACAAAACTTTTGAAAATATTTTCAAATATAACAAATTGTTATTATCTATCAGGATGTCTATAAAGGGGCGTTTGGGCAAGGAGTTGCTTATTATTGTCCTAGGTTATTATAGTTGGGTTATAATAATTTGTGTTTGGGGTGTAGATTGTTTTAGTTTAGGTTATAATAATATATGTTTAAGATGTAAAGTATTTTAGTTTGAGAAGGAAATAGTAAATACTATAGCAAAGAATAAAAACGAATAATGAATGTAAGATAGTAAAAACTATAGTAAATAGTAAATATTGTAGCAAATATGAGTTTTGAAATAGTGTTGACTATGTGGATTTTGAAATAACTTTGACTGTAGTTAATTGAAGAATACAAAAGAGTATTTACTATAGCAAAAGATGGTTATTATAATCTTAAGATAGTCATTACCCAAATGTACTTTAAGAGTCTATTACTGTTAGATAGTGATATTTTGCTATATTTGTAAATAAGTTTGTTCATTTTTCTATATTTGAAAACAACAATTTTTTAAAGTCATTTTTCTTATTTAAAATAATAATAAAAAAATATATTGTAGGATCTTTGAAACCTATTTTAAAAAAACTCGAGGACTAGAACTGTATATATTAAAAACTTAGAGACTAAATACATATATTTTTCAAAACTCAAGGACTAAAAAATTATATTTTAAAATCTTATGAACCAAACACACATATTCTTCAAAAGTGGATGACTAAAAAGGTAATTTTCTCATTTATTAATATACATGAATTTTCATGTACTCACCTTCTTTTATTTTTCTCAATTTATGTAGGAATAATTATGTGGTAATTTTTATGGCTTATTCAGTAGAATTTTGGGAGAATAATTTTATTTAATGAATTTTTAATTGATTTGAAATGAAATCAAGTAAAAATAGTTATAAATCACCAACAAATTGTCTAAATTAACTGACTCACAAAAAGTTAGTGTCTGTCTGGTATAGAATATGTATGTTGTTTTAGGTTTTTAGATTCAACACCGAATATATGTTAAGTAGGTAATCTGAATTTTGTTTTTGACAAATGTTTTCGAATTCTATGATCCAAAAATGTAAATTATAAAAACAAGAATTTTATATTTTTTTTTCAATGTATCTAGATTTTGAACATGAAATTCTAAAATGAAAAATTACATTAAAATGGTAAAAAAAAAAATGTTGATAAAATATAATATTTTATGTTGTTGACTCAATTCATTTTTTTTTAAAATTAAAATATGTATTATAAATTATGTGAAAGAAAACTGTACATAATTTTAACATAAAACATATTGATAAACTAATTAATAATAATTTATTTTCGACCTAATAATTAGGTGGATAACTACAACTCGTTATATATATAATCAAACACATTTAGAATGATTTTTTTAAAAAGAAATCGGAATCCAAATCTCATATTTGATAATATGAAATACAAATCTATTTCAATTTAATCCTTTATTTTCAAACTTCTATTTTTACATTGTCTACAAACACACCCTTAGAGTTTGTTTGTAGTCAACTAGTATGGATTTTGCTTTATATTTTCAAATTGATATTAGAGGTGTTTGGACCGCTGAATTGATTATTATAGTTTATAGGTTATAGTATCATGTGTTTGTGGTGCATATTATTTTAAAGTTGGTTGGAAATAGTAAACACAATAACAAAGAGAAACAGAAGAGGTGAATGAAATAGTATACATTATAGTACAAAAGGATTTGAAATAGTGATATTGTAGATTATAACAGTTGAAAACACCCATTATTATAATTGAAACCCCAAAATATAGAGTGTCCTATAATAGCTTACTCCGCCCACTTGAAATTGGGGGTCCAAACAGTTCAACGAGTATGTGTTTTGACAAACATGTTTTTCAAACTTATTTTTGAATCTGTAATCCAAATGCTGCAAATTATAAAAATAACATTTTTATGTTTTAAGTGTTTAGAATTAGAAATTGAAATTTTAAAATATAAAATTATATTAAAATGCTAAATCTTTTAATAAATATCATATTTCACGTTAGGAGTCCAATTAATTTTTAACATTAATTAAATAAAAATTTATATTTGACATAATATTTAGTGGAAAATTACACTTAGTTTCATATTTTATAAATATATTATCAAATATCATACGTACCTCCAGCACATAAGTTTGAATTTTCTTGAATTGGGCTCAAAATAACCGTTAACGGAAATTATTGGTGTATTTTAATTATGGATTTTCTGTATTTTTTTAATCTATATATATATAGTATTTTTTCTTTTCGATTTCTTTTCTTTGTTGGTTCTGTTGATATCTATTTAATCTTTTATTTGTGGATAGGTTGATTATTGATTATTTAATAAAATATATAAAAAAACAACAATAACAGTTACATGACTCATATTTGGTCATAACATTTGAATCTCTAATCCAAAATTTTGAATCTAACTAATATACTCTATAAAGAAAAAAAAAATATTTTCCCACATTTTGTTATAAAGGCAACTTTCACCTCAATTTGACTAATTTAATATTAATGATGATTAGCGAATATGAACAGTTGAACTAACATAAAATTAAACTATCAATTTTTACATGCATATATAATGAAGATTATATAGTCAACGTTTGAATTTAATTTAAGGCTTCTCGAAGATTTGATAATATAAGTTTTAAAAATTAGGTCCATTATCCAGACTTATTGTTTTTGCAAAAATAACAAAAAGCAAGCTCAACCCACGTGATACACTTGATATACCTAATATACTTGATGCTCATGATACACTTTTGATATACACTTAATAAACTATTAGTATAAGCTTGATACACTTGATACATTGCTGATACATACTTGAACTATTGATAGAAACTTGATCCACTTGATATATTATTGATACAAGGTTG
This sequence comes from Benincasa hispida, assembly GCF_009727055.1. Classification (NCBI taxonomy): domain Eukaryota; kingdom Viridiplantae; phylum Streptophyta; class Magnoliopsida; order Cucurbitales; family Cucurbitaceae; genus Benincasa; species Benincasa hispida. The sequence continues at coordinate 27,041,140 of NC_052350.1, forward strand.
AAATTGACTAATTATTTAAGTGTTTAAAAAAATCACAAAAATGATTTTTAAAAAAAATACTTTTAATGATGTTTTTGAAAAAAAAAACTTTTTTCTCTAGTTATTTCAAACATGTCCAATCAAAATGAGTATACTAAATTGAGTGTTAGTGAGCTTTAGGTTGAATCTTCTTAGCCTATTTTATATTTGTACTTAAAAATGGAAGAAACATCATTTAAAAAGAAAAAAAACTACAAAAGAGATAAAAGATGTAATAAATATAAAAATTAAAATGAGTAATAATTCATATTGCAAAGATGAGTTTGTTAAAAGGGCAAAATTGGAATACAGAATAAATGGAAATTTAAGTTTGAGAATTTTGTCATATCTACGTTAAAAGGCATGTCCATAATTATATATTTTGGACTTGCCACCCATTGCAAATTCCCTTTAGTTTATCCAACTTACTGAATGCTAGAACCAACAAAGAAAAAAAAAACTTATTGATGTCGGGAATTTGAGGAGCACAACGGGAACACAGATATAGAGAAAATATAATATAATAATATTAAATATATAAAATATAATATAAAATAAAATAACTAAAAATATAAAATAACTAAAATTATAAAATTGGATAATATAAAAATTAGTAGAATTTTGAGATGGAATTTTCACCAATGTATGTGTGATTTTAAGATCCACCAAATGTCACTATTTATAGGCAAAGGATGTGGACTTAAATGGACATCAAATATGAATAATTACAAGACACATGAACAATATAAATGATGACACATAATTTAGGCACATCACACAATGGACATTTATTTTAATTCGTTATAATGAGGATATTTCAAAACATTTCTTCCATAATTTGTCATGAATAGTTTACTTTTAATGTTTCAGTTGCATCGACGTTACCTTACAAATACTTTATTCAGCAATATTTCACATTTTTATTTACTTATCTTAATTTTAATTAAATTCGAAAATACTTAATACTAAAGCTTGGTAGGACCTTCCTGCACTTTCCCTTATGACATATTTCTTCTCCATGCAAATCGAAAGTTGAAAAAAGAAAAAGGAAAAAGAGACCACTTCGAATTGATGGCTATATATATCCTAATCCATTCAATTGAAATCTTATCCAAATATCTAAATAAGTGCAATGTTATACAGTGAGGCTGTGATCAAATAGAGTAAGATCGCAAGTAAAGTAGATTGGAAATAATAATAATAAAGAAAAAGAAGAGAGATAATAATAAACAATGATTTATGTGAGAAATCTCTAAACAAATTAACATAAAAACCATAGGTAAGGATAGAAGAAACTCTCCATATTTTATCTCACTAATTTGTTGGAGATTTTTGGGATGATTTGGCAACCATGGGTCCTCACTTATTACCATCAAGCAAATCCAATGACTCCAAATTATTCTTGATAGATGTGAAGGATCCAATGGCTCCAATTGTCCTAGAGAGATATGAAGGATCTAATGACCATGAATTGATTTTGGACAAAGTGAAGATCCAATGATCCCAAAATTGTCTCTTAGAAACTTCTCCTAGAAACTAATCTATCAACGCCTGTTTGAGACCATACTGAGATTTGTTTAGCCTGCAAACCAAGTTCCTTTTCCTTTTACTTCAAAACTTTCTAGTTAGAGCATATAGATTTCTTCTTCAAGATCTCCATGGAGAAATGTAGTCTTAACATCTAACTGCTCTAAGTGTAAGTCAAATGTAGCACACATTGGTAGGACCATTCTAATAGTAGTAAGTCAAACTATTGGAGAAAAGATCTCATTGAAGTCAATACCTTATTTATGAGCATATCCTTTTACCACCAATCTTGCACGATAACGCTTCACTTGGCCATCATTATTACACTTGATCTAATACATATGTTTGTTGCCAATGAGTTCTCCCTTGTGGCAACGTTACAAGTTCCCAAGTCTTGTTCTTATGAAGAGCTTCTATTTTTCCTGTATTGCTGTCATCCACTGAGTAACATCTAAACTAGTCATTGCCTATTAGAGAATTAATAGTTCTCCATCCTCGGTAAGAAGACAATGTGCAACATTGCTCTTCATAATATATTCAGATTGTCAACCTGGTGGTTTTGTTATCAGCTTCAAAAGAGTTCTCTATAGATTCTTTCTCCACATGTACTATTGCAGTCTATGAGCTTTCATTTACAATACTATCATCTGCTACTTGTTTTTTATCTTCCATAAAGATCACATCCTTGCTGATAATGATCTTGTGGGCAGTGGGATCCCATAGGTGATATCCCTTCACACCATCAGCATACCCCAAGAATAAACATCTCCTAGATTTTGGATCCAACTTTGTAATTTCTTGGGCATTATAGATTACCTACACCAAACTTTCAAATATATGAAGGTTTAAATAATCAGTCAGTTTGGCAATCCATATCTGCATTGGTGTTTTCAACTCAATTGCAATTGATGGAGTACGGTTTACTATATAATGGGCGGTATTCACTGCTTCTACCCAGAAAGTTTTCTTTAAGCCTACAGCTCCCAACATTTCTCTTGTTCTTTCTAACAAGGTTTTGTTCATTCACTCTGCCACTCCATTTTGTTGAGGAGTGTAAGCAGTAGTGAACTGCCTTTTAACACTTTCGTGATTATAAAATTCCACAAACTCGTTACTTGTATATTCTTCTCCATTATCTATTCACAAACATTTAATCTTCTTACCAGATTGAAGTTTCATTTGCGCTTTGGATACTTTGAAAATTGAATACACATCTGCCTTCTTCTTGATGGGATATACCTAACACCTTCAAGAGTAATTTTCTATAAAGGATAAAAAGTACCTTGCTCCTCCTGAAAATATAACTGGTGCTTGCCATACATCAGAATGAACAAATTCTAGAATTACTTTACTTCTAGACTTTGATGTGTTGAACTTTAATCTGTGTTACTTAATTATAACACAATGCTCACAAAAAGGTCGAGACACCTTAGTGAAACCTGCGAGTAATTTCAACTTTACAAGAACTTTTAATCCTTATTCAGACATATGTCCAAGTTTCTAATGATCATCATCAAGAGCTTTTCACTTGGACTACTTGAAGCAAGTGATGCTTCTCCTTCTTACAAAGTTTCTCCCTCCAACTTGTACAAGTTTGCATCCACCTTTCTTTCCCTTCATAAGTACTAGCGCACCTTGAATTACCTTCATGATTCTTTTCTCAGCTACAACTTTGCAATCAAGGTCATCAAGTTGACCTAATGAGAGTAAGTTCTTTTTCAGGCCTTTTACATGCCATACTTGTTGAATCGCACGAACTGTATTATCATGAAACTTCAATTTGATAGTTCCAATACCGACAATCTTTAAGGCATGATCATTATAACTGAACATAGATCCTCTAGAGGCAGGTTCATAAGGATAGAACCATTCTCAATGAGAGGTCATGTGATAAGTGGCTCCTGAATCGAAGGACCATACATCAACCATTCTTTTCTTGCCTTCCATAGTTGTCCTTACTTTACACGAGAAGACACCACGTTTATCTAAGGTGCTTGCTACATTTCCTTGAAGACTGAAATCTCTTATTTAGATTCCAACGATCCTTCTTTAGATCCCCGTTCTTTCCATAATTATAGCACTTCATGTTCTTCTTACTTCATGATTTTGACCTTCCTTGATTTTTGCTCCCACTTGAGCCACGTTTCGTTGATCTGCCTCTTGTCACGGCCAAGGCTTCTACTTGCTATAAACCTATCAACTTATCTTCTTTGTTCTTGCGTTGATTTTCCTTTTCCAAGAAATTTTTTTTTTTATCATCACAACTTAGATAGTCGGTGAGAACATTATATGTCTGATTGATGACAAGTTGATCAAACGAATTAGGAAGATTTTGAAGTAAAAGTTCAACACGTTCATTTGACTCTATTTTATGACCCAACAATGTGAGTTGTGAAAATAGAGTATTTAATGTGTTCATGTGATCTGTCGTTTATATGGATTTTGACATCTGAAGAGCATACAACTTCCTCTTAAAGAAAATCTTGTTGTGAAGTGATTTGCTCTCATGTAATTTTGTGAGGTGGTCCCAAATCTCTTTTGCGGTTTTTTTCTCCTTAATGCTTGACAATACATTATCAGCTAATGCTAGATGAATGTTTGTAATAGCATTCTCATCCATCTTGTTCCATTTGTTATCATATGTGATCTCTCGAGCCTCTCATCGATGGTTGCAAGGCAATTATATTTTCATAAGAAAGCCTTCATCTTCAACTTCCACAATGAGAAATTAGTTCTGTTGAACTTCTCAATCTCGAACTTTGTCACCATTACTTCTATCATAAACTATACACAATCCTCGATCGTGTTCTTTAATTTAGGTGAAAAATATTTTACTTATTTTCTGATGTGGACGATCCACCTATTAGTAGCAACTATAGAGCATACGATAAGTAGATATAACATCCAAAATTAAACCAAGCTCTGATACCACTTGTTACAAAAGGGACTGTGACTGAATAGAGTAAGATTGCAACTAAAGTAAATTGAGAATAATAATAATGAAGAAGAAGAAGAGAGGGAATAACATACTGTGATTTACATGGAAAACTCTTAAACAAATTAGGCTAAAAACCACGAACAAGGATAGAAGAATTTCACTATATAAAATAGGAGTTACAAACTTTCTTTCTTATAGAGGAATACCAAGTTCTCTTATAAGAAACAACTCTCTCTATTTTATCTCACTCACATGTTGGAGATTTTTTAATGGTTTGGCAACCATTGGTCCTCATCTATTTATAGTCCAAAAAAACTTGGTCATCAAGCAAATCCAATAGTTCCAAATTACTTTGGATAGATGTGAAGGATTCAATAACTCCCATTTTCCTAGAGAGATGTGAAAGATCTAATGGCCATTAATTGATCTTGGAAAAAGTGTAAGATCCGATGACCCAAAATTGTCTCTAAGAAACTTGTTGAATAATAAATAAGCTTCTTAATTTTTTTTTGATAATTATCCAACATGAAAACGAGTAAATAGACTAGCGACGGAAATCCCTTTTTAAGGTCGACCATTTTAGTAAAGATAATCGAGTACGGTTAATAAGAAAACAAGTGGTTAATACACATTTTTTCCAAAATTGAATAAGAACCCGAGACTGAAACAACAAAGAATGAGCAACATTAAGTAAATGTTGGTGTGAAAGTTCCAAAATAGAGTTTTGTTGAGGGCGAGCAATACAAGAAAAGTGATGAATAACCTCTTTTGTATAGGCACATTACATTATCATACCAAAACTTTTTTAATACAAGTACCATACTACGTCTCGACCATAGCAAGAAAATAAAGAATAACAACCAAAGCGTCAGATTTTTGTCTTAGCAAATAAACTCATGTATAATGGGAGAAATAATCGACATGTGTTAGAAAATATCTAAAACCAACATGAGTAGAAGCATTGTAAGTATTAGATTTACTTAACTTTTGTTTCAATTCTGTACTAGATTTACATAAGATTTGTTTAGATTTTGTACATTTCAATCATATCTTTATCACCTCATAATATTTAAGAAGATTTGTTGTATTCTCTTATTCTCACCCTACTATGAATTGGTGTTTGTATTCACATTATTTATCAAATAGAACTTCAGATTTAAGTCAAATACCTTGGATTTGTTTTGGTATCCGAGCAATGTGACTCATGTTTACTTCTCTAATGACTTCTTCTTCATTTCAATCCAACTCAGCTGTCCCAACCCCTTAGATTTCTGGTCTCTTCTTAAAAATTTGCAATTTAGTCCCAGTTCGTCTTGACTATACTAATTACGTACAGTGGAGGTATCAAATGTCGTCCATCTTTCGTGCTCATGTCTTATTTGGTCACTTGGACAATTCAATGCCTATGCCTCCAAAATTTATTCCCTCATCTGCCCCTATTGAAACTACCCAAACCCAACCCACTGGTGGCATCCTTGCTGAAAATTAACCCTCTCTCCCTGAAGGAACTAGTAAAGGTTCGTGAGCAAAAACGAGGATCGGTCCCAAATCCCAAAATTTACAGAATAAGAATTTTGCAGAAAAAAAAAAAAAAAAAAACAGAAGTCAGTAGGCATTTAATTAAAGAATTTTATAGCATGCTTGGAGAATTACATAAGAGAAAAATGAGTTTAGAAAACCCTTACCTTTGAAGATTGATCTTCAATGGAAATCCCTCGAACTAAACGCACCACCACAAAAGTTTCCTCAATATTCTCTAGGTGAGAATCTAGGAGTTTTGTGGGCTCTGGCTATTTTGGAAGAGGGAGTTTGAGAGAGTAGAGAGGAGGAAAAGAATGGGGAAGAGATACCCAAAACCGTATTTTTGATCTACTATGTTGTGTGATGCTTCACTCTATCAAAAAAACCAAGAAAAAGCTTAATCCCCAAACACAACTACTCCCACCACTCACACATTATGAGTTGAGAGAGAATAGGGGATGAAAGTTATTTCCCTCCCATTAAATTTTAAATTTTAAAATTAAATTAATTTTAATTTATAATTAAAACCATTATATATGTGTGTGTGTGTAATAGCTAACTTATTATATATATATAACCATATGTTTGTTGGGGATGATACCCTAAACTCTTGTGTTCTATAGTTTGTAAATACAATTTTGAACAAACGCTTGTGTTGTATAATATATGATATTTTCTTCACTTATTGTCTATGAACACTGGATGTTTTATTTGCTTTATCACACACCAATAAACTAAAATCCCTGGTTGTCGTTTGTAACTTAAGCATGTATGTGGAGACATACAAGTGGATCATGTCTCAAGTGATAACCAAAATGGTCTATAGTATATGGATATAGGAGGGAAACCTTATCCCGGTAACGCTACGGATGCAACCCGCTTTGTAGAATAGTTACAAATGTTGTGACTTGCTACAGATGACCTAATCCTGACCATTCATGTGGGGACATGCGAGCAGGGGTGTATTATGCAAAGAGTTTGTATAAGACCTAACTACGAAGTGTTATCGTCTCGTTATATAACGCCGTTCATGACACAGACTTCACTTCACTAGGATGACCATAGGTAACATAACCTCAATCCTGAGTGAATTGGGAACTCCTGCCTTTGAGGGCAGTCCTTCGATTTGCATGGGTGCGAGTGGCCAAATCGTTGACTCAAATCTATCACTTTGGGGATTCATCTGATTTGGGAGCTGGGAACTCAGCTACACAAGATGGAATTCACTCCTTCTCCGAAGCAGGGTAAGTAGATAGATTGCTTCCTTAAGGGCTGATCCCAGAGCTTGAACGATATGACGCCACACACCTTTTCATGGCCCGAGAGGTGTCCATACATAGTAGGACTATATTGTATTGTTCATTAGAGGGATCAGTGGTACTTAAAGAGTTAGATGTAACTACGGGGGCAAAACGGTAAATTGGTCTAGTTGTACTTACGAGCACCTATGAAGGATTATCGTACTGTTGATTGGTTATATCCGATGGACACAGAAATATATTTGTGGTAAGAAGAGTTTAGCTATCGGTCTTTAGAGGAATGTCTGGCAGTTAATGGATGGTGGATCTCGTGGCTAAAGAGTTTAGTAAGATATTCACGTACCATTGGAGCTTCGAGCCAAAGGTCCACAAGGTCCCCTTGGTAGCTCAATGGATTCAAGTTAAGAATCAATTTTTGGGTCAGTTTGAAGTGTTTAAATTGACAAGAGGGAGTTCGATTATATATGATATGATTGAACTGGTTAATTATATATGATATGATTGACTTTATGTATGAGATACATTATTTAGAGCAAAATGATATAAATATGATTTATATCTAGTGGAGGAGAAAACACTATGATTTATATGTGATATTAAATCATAGGTTAATGAATATAATATGAATATATTTATTATTTTAACTAGACAATTATGGGATATTGTGCCGGCATTTTCTCCGTAATCGTGTGATAGTGGGAGGTTTCATTCAATTTTTATAACTGAAGAATAAAATGAAAATTGTTTTCATTTTGCAAAGAGATCACACAATTCGCTCACGAGTTGTATATAGCTTGTCGCTTAGCAAACCGAGAGTCTACACGATAGCTCAAAGTTTCTAAATGATCATATAAACGCGCGCTTCTTTCTGAACGATCGTCTAGTTCTTTCCTAAACGATCGTGCGTCCGAGTGTTACTAAATGATCGTCTATACGATCGCTGCCTATTTACTAAACGATCAAGTATCATCTATACAATAGATCATGCCTTCTCCCACTTGTTTGGTCGTTGTACACAATCTTCCTTTCCTCCTTCCCTCTACCAAATCCAACAGAGCCCACACCTCTTAGATTCTCACACCGAGAATACCAAGGGTTCTAAGTGGTGGCATCATCCCCATTACTATGTTCGTGTGGAGGTTGTTCGTGAGTAGACGGCCCGGTGATTTGGTGAACGATTGTTTGGACGTTTTAATGAGACCAAGATGAGCAACCCCTGTTCGAGAGCGAGTTTTTGGTGAAGAAGAGTTCTTCAACTGGTACGTATTTTGTTCTCTTATTGTTTTATTGTTAAAAGCATGCCTGTAATTAGTAGTGAAATGCATATCTGTTATATTAGAATGTAAATGGGTAATTCTGTCATAATGAGTTTAGAACGATCTGCTTCTGCTCAGAGGTACTCTTATATAAGAGTTCCTTCAATTGGTATCAGAGCCAGGTTCTGATATTCCAAATTCATTGATGCAAAGAACTGCATTTACTTTCTTGGTGGGTAACAACATGTCTACTCTCTGTTTAAGCGTTAAATAGTCTGTGGATGTGGGATTAATGAGCTTCTAGGATGAAGCGTCTGGAGTGTTTAAATTCTTTTACATTTGAAGTTAATTGTAAGGGCCCTTGTGTTTTGGGCATATTAACTGCTATCGAGTCTGTAATTTCAAAGAGTGAGTCTGTGAGTTGTTCGTGAAGAAGCTTTGTAGCAAGAAGTTTCTGTTCTTAGAGGATGAAGACGACCAAAGGTTGGTCTGGTCGAACGATGGGGTAGACGATCGTTGAGTATCGGGTACTCGGGAGCTGATTAACGCACACGCACTAGACGATCGTGTAGCTCAGCAAGCTTCATCGTTTAGTTCCTAACAATACAATCACGGGGTAAATCGTTTACTTATCGTTCATTAAGTGATCGTCTAGACGATCGGGCTTCGCAGCTATGTTGTTGTCTAAACGATCATTTAGAACTCACGTGTTTTGGCTTATGCGCTAAACGATCGGGTACCTCATGGTTCATCGCATAGTTATTGGGTACTTGATTGTAGCTAAATGATCGTATACTCGGCTGCGTTTACTAAATGATGGGAGCTTCACCCGATGGTTCAAGACCCGGTTCGCCTGTGAATCACTTTGCTCAGCAGAATCTGTCTCTTATACACATCTAGATGTGTATAAGAGACAGGTACACGATCGTATACTCGGCTGCGTTTACTAAATGATGGGAGCTTCACCCGATGGTTCAAGACCCGGTTCGCCTGTGAATCGGTTTGCTCGATGGAAAATGTAATAGATAGAATTTTTACTTCCGATTTTTGAGGCGGTTCATCCTAGTCCATTAATCTTTGTGAATGTACATAGGATGTATGTTTATTTATATGTCATATGGTATGCAATATAGAAGAAATTCCACCTTAGGTTATGCATTGGTCATGCATCATCTCTTTATTATAAGTGTTATGATTTAGATAAACATGATTTAAATTACGTAAGAGCATGCTCATGCATTATATAATATAGGAGTTGTATTTTTGAATGCATAAAGCATAGACATGCATCATCCTTATATTATAAGTGTTATAGTATAAGGGTGTATGGAAAGCATGTGTGGTTGGTTCGTTACTAGTATATAAAGTTATGTATAATGAACGGATATTGCATGAAGCATGACACATAGGTTAAATTTACAAGTGTTATAGATACCTCGTTGTGTGGCAATGTGGTTTTAGTTGTTTCTTTTATAAAGGTTATAAGGAAATTAGAACTAAAATCAATAAGGGAGACATGCATGCGAACTTAGGTTTAAATCATGGTTTTAAAAGTGTTTTAAAACTTGGTGGAGATAGACCTAAGTTCACGGTTCTTATATGATTAGCAACCTTAGGCTTTAATCTTTTAATCAGTTTAATAGGATTAAATTGACTAATAAAAGATTAAAGTGTAGCAAATCTATCTATAAGGGATCTTTTGTCTAAGGCATGTTCTGTCTAGGCTAGGGTATTTAAGGTGACAGAAACGGAATATCCCTAACTGGGAACCTACTTGAAAAGATGAATTAGATAGATTTGATGCATGCATGCAAGATTGAGGGCAGTCCATTAAGTTTAATGTGACTACTTGAACTTGTTTAATTTCAAAGAAAAAAGTTGTTTTTGAGCGGATTAAACTGACTTAGACTAAAATCAGTAGCCAGATTGTCTAGGTTAATGAACTTCTAGGTAGAACATTCAGTAGGAGGTACTTGGGGCATCTGATGCTTCATTTAAACCTCTCGCGTTTCTCCCTTTATTGTCCACACCGTGAGATCTATCCTCGGCCTCATGGCACCCTGGGAGTGTCCCTCTACAGGATGGTGTTTGGGTAGGTCAATATCAAGGTGGATGGAGAGAATGTTCATAGTAAATGGGAGTGAGACGTGCAATAGCATATCCCATGATCTCTCTCGTTAGGTTGGATAAAGTTTATGTGCTTTGCCTCGAGGCACTCAAGGAGTGTCCCCCTATAGGATGACAGTTTTGCACGTTTCTTTATTTGATCTTCTGTATAGGATAAGGTTACTTAGTTTCTTGTCCTAATATGCCTTTTCCCTATGGTGGGCGCATTAGAGAGGGACTCTGGGGCTGAAAACAAGGGGTTACACTTATACAGAATGATGTGGCGCCACACACCTTCTCATTGCCCAAGAAATGTCCACACATAGTAGGACTATGTTGTATTGTTCATTAGAGGGATCAGTGGTACTTAAGGAGTTAGATGTAACTACAAGAGAAAAACGGTAAATTGGTCCAGCTGTACTTACGAGCACCCGTGAAGGATTATCGTACTGTTCGTTGGTTATATTCGATAGATACAGAAATATATCTGTGGTAATAAGAGTTCAGCTGTCGGTCTTTAATGGAATGTCTGACAGTTAACGGATGATGGATCTCGTGGTTAAAGAGTTTAGTCAGATATTCACGTACCGTTGGAGCTTCGAGCCATAGGTCCATAAGGTCCCCTTGGTAGCTCAATGGATTCAAGTTGAGAATCAGTTTTTGGGTCAATTTGAAGTGTTCAAATTGACAAGAGGGAGTTCAATTATATATGATATGATTGAACTGGTTAATTATATATGATATGATTGGCTTTATGTATGAGATACATTATTTGGAGGATGATATAAATACGATTTTTATCTAGTGGAGGAGTAAACACTATGATTTATATGTGATATTAAACCATAGGTTAATGAATATAATATGATTATTTTTAATTGGACAATTATGGGTTAATTTTCCAGCATTTTCTCTGTAATCGTGTGATAGTACGAGGTTTCATTCAGTTTTTGTAATTGAAGAATAAAATAAAAATCGTTTCCGTTTTGTAAAGAGATCACACAATTTGCTCACGAGTTGTATACAACCTATCGCTTAGCAAACCGAGAGCTTACACGATAGCTCAAAGGTTCTAAATGATCGTATACACGCGCGCTTCTTTCTAAACAATCGCATAAGAATTGCTAAACAATTGTCTAGTTCTTTCCTAAACGATCGTGCGCTCGAGCATTTATTAAACGGTCATCTATACGATCGCTGCCTATTTACTAAACGATCGTGTACCTTTTCCTGAACGATCAAGCATCATCTATACGATAGACCCTGCCTTCTCCCACTTGTTTGGTCGTTGTAAACAATCTTCCTTTCCTTCTTCCCTCTACCAAATCCAACAGAGCCCACACCTTCTGGAGTCTCACACCGAGAATATCAAGGGTTCTAAGTGGTGGTGTCATCCCCATTGCTATATTTGTGTGGAGGCCGTTCGTGAGTAGACGACTGGGTGATATGGTGAACGATTGCTTGGATGTTCCAACGAGAGCGAGATGAGCAGTCCCTATTCGAGAGTGAGTTTTTGGTGAAGAAGAGTTCTTCAGCTGGTGCGTATTTCGTTCTCTTATTGTTTAATTGTCAAAAGCATGCCTGTAATTAGTAGTGAAATGCATATATTTTCTGTTAGAATGTAAATGCGGTAATTCTGTCATAATGAGTTTAGAACGATCCGCTTCCGCTCAGAGGTACTTTTGTATAAGAGTTCCTTCAATGTTATATCATATATAACATACAACCTATAGCTTATTGCATCATATACAATATAACCTACAATTTTAATTCTCTCATCAATGACATTTAATATAAATCATATTTATATTAAATTTAATTATATGAATCCAATTCACATAATTGATATTTGAATCATATTCAAATATTTATTTCCTTTCACATATATACTTTATATTACAATGTATCAAAAACATTATAGTAATTATCGTATATAATTAATTTAAATTAATTATATCACATATAATTAATTCCCTCAATTAATTTGAACAATTCAAAATAATCCAAAAATTGATTTTCATTAATTCCCGTTTAGCTATAGAGGAAACATCATAGACCTATAGCTTGAAGTTCCAACGATACGTGAATAATTAATTAAACTTTTTTAATTAAATCATTCACTATCCGTTAACTGTTGGACACTTTACTAAAGATTGACAGCTACACTCTTCACACTACAAATATATTTATGTGTCCATTGAATATAACTAGTCAACAGTACGATGACCTTTCACAAATTACTCGTAAGTACAACAAGGCAAAAATTACCGTTTTACCCTTATGTTACATCTAACTTCTTAAGTACCACTGATCTCTCTAATGAACAATAAATCATAGTCCAACTATGACCCAACCCCTCTCGGGCTAGGAGAGGGTGTGGTGCCACATTGTTCAAGCCCCAATATCAGCCCTTAAAGGAGTAATTTATTTATTTACCCTGACGTTGGGAAAGGAGTGAATTCCTTCTTATGTAGTTGTGTTCCCAGCTCCCAAATTAGATGAATCCCTAAAATGGTAGACTTATTGAGTCGGCGATTTAGCCACTCTCACCCATACAAATTAAAGGACTACCTTCATAGGTAGGAGTTCACAACTCACTCAGGATTCAGGTCATGTTACATATGGTCATTATGATGAAATGTAAGTCTCTATTATGAACAACGTTACATAATGAAACTAATCATTTCATGGTCTGGTCTTATACAAACTCCTTTGTATAGAATACCCCCACTCACATGCTTTCACATGAATGATCAGGATCAGATCAATTGTAGCACTTTACAACAATTGCAACATCTACAAAGCGGGTCGTACTCGTAGTGTCACCAGGATAAGGTATCCAGCCTTATCTATCTACTACAGACCATTTAGGTTATCTTTTAAACACGATCCACTCATATGTCTCTACATGCATGTTTAAGCTACAAGATAACGTTGGATGTTAGTTTATTGGTTTGTGGGTTAATGCAATTAAATTTCGAATAAAACATCACATATTTTATTAAATAAATAAGATGTTTATATAGTACAATTACAAACTATAGTATCCTACAAGATTTAGGACTTCAACCCTAATAATTCCTTTATCCATATCTACTAAAATTAACCTAGAATACCTACATTGGGATTATAGAGATCAAGTTCTCAATACCTTAATCAATGCCACTCCCTCGCCCTCTGCCTTTTTGCACGTCACCTTAACCACCACTACCCGTGAACTTTAACTTAGTCTTGAAAATCGATATTCTTCTAAAACTCGATCTAATGTTTTTGAGCTATGATCTGCACTTTACGTAATTAAAAAAGGAAACCACAGAAACCATCGAACAATATTTTTAGAAATTCGAGCTCTTAGTTTATCCGCTTACCGCTCTTAACGTCAAAATTGATGACGAGGAGACTCTTTTGCACATACTAAATGGATTACTGATTGAGCTTAGCTCATTTAGAACCTCTATTCGAACTCGGGATACAACTTTGACACTCACTGTGTTGAAAGTTCTCCTCGATGCGGAAGCTAAAGCCATTGGCGGTCTTCAGATGATGTTAGAACTTATACCCGCGATCAACCAACATTTAGTCCTTGTGGCGGTCGATCTTCCCATAGTAGAGGCGGCAGGTGTTCCAAGAAGGAATTTTCAAAAAAAAAAAATCCCTAATTTCATTCAATGGCTCCAATTTTAATGGGCCTCTTCTTCGTGCGCCAAAACAACCAAATGGGCCATTCTTCTCTCAGCCAAGTATCTCAATTTAATGGTTCTAATAATTCTTCTAATGTAGGTTCTTTGCCCATCGGACAATCTTTTTGTCAAATATGTGATAAACCCGATCACAGTGCGTTAGATTGTCATAATCACATGAACTTTTCCTTTCAAATACATGACCCTTTGGCACAATTGGAAGCTATGGCGATTAATACGATGTCTACTCAAATTCCTTCATCCTCCAATATCTTTTGGTTATATGACATCGGATGCAATGACCTGGCTAACCTGAACTTAACCACCGATTACAATGGCGAGGAAACGGTAATTGTTGGTAAGGGCTAACCCTTTACTATTACTCACAATGGTAGCGGTACATTTTCCACGCCTTCTCATTCCTTTACTTTATCCAAAGTTCATCATGCTCTTGAAATATCTGCAAATCTCTTATCCTTTAGTAAATTTTGTCATAATAATAACTATCTCTTTGTTTTTTACTCTGACCAAATCCTCATTCAGGATAAAGTCACTAGTCATCCTTTATTATATACGGGCACGAGTATCAATGACTTGTATCCCACTCGCACCGTATCCAAAGCATCTCCACTGCAAGTACATCCAAAACTCTATAGTTTTTAGCAAAGTAGGATTTTTTTATAGCATCATAGATTAGTGCATCTGTGACCAAAAGTATTATGTTAGTCATTATCTCGTGTTGGACTTTCTGCCAAACAGTTAATATCTACTTGTTCTTCCACTAGTTGTTTACATGCAAAAATGAAGAAATTGTCATTTCCTATGTCACATTCTGTTTTCTTTGCACCTCCTAGTTTAGTTTATAGTGATGTTTGGGGATATTCTCTAGTTATTTCTAACAAATGCTATCAATAATATGTTAGTTTTATTGATGACTGCAGTAAATTTACTTGGTTATTTCCTTTGGTTTATAAGTCTGATGTGATTGATATTTCGCAAAAATTTGTTTCCTTCATTGAAAATTTACTACCTATCCATTTTTTTTAAAAAAAACCGCTCTAATAGTAGTGGTGAGTTTTGCAATTCCAATGTCAATACTTTGTTTTTTACTAAAGGCATCCTTCATAAAAAAATCTTGTCCATATACACCTGAATAAAATGGTGCTGCTGAGCAATACAGACACATTGTTCAAACTGCCATGTCATTACCTTTTCATTCGTCAGTATCCATTGAGTTTCGGCTCTATGCCTTTTCTACTGCAGTCTTTTTAATTAATCGAATGCTTTCATTGTCCTTCAATATAATGTCTCCTTTTGAAAAATTATTTGGAGCTACTCTTAATTTGCTTTATTTAAAAGATTTTGGATATGCTTGTTATCCCTTGTTAAAACCCTACAATAAACATAAACTTGAACCTAAAACATCCCAATATGTTTTCTTTGGATATACTCTCAATTTCAAAGGTTACATTTGTTACAATTTCAAATAAAAAAATCCATTGTCTCTCGCCATGTTATCTTTCATGAAACACTTTTTCCTTTCTTCTATCCTCCCTTTACAACTGCTTCTATAACCCATCTACCATCACTGGTAGACCTTCACTCTTCAAATCATCAAGTTCTTCCTCAACATCCTTTACACTTTTTTTTCCCTTGCTAACAACCCTTCCAATGATTTATACCTATTGCCTTTGATTTTAATACACAAGGTTCATCAACTGGTGCAACATCAACAACAGTTGCTTCCTCTCCATTGTCATCTTCCCTTTTATCTTCCCATACCTCTCTTCATACAACTTCCTCCACCTCTTCTCAAATTGTCAACCCATGTCCTACATCCTTACCTTCACATACCTTCCCTACTCCTTCTCCCTCCATAATTGTCCCTCATGACCCAAGAATTCCTACAAATACTCATACCATGCAAATTAGGGCTAATTCTAGCATATTTAATCCTTATTTGCTAAATTTTAATGTTTAGGCAACTACCTTAACTGATCCTGTGTCTTATATTGAGGCTTTTATACTTCCTCATTGGCATTCCACTATGGTTGAGAAATTTAATGTTCTTTAGGAGCAAGGTACTTGGTCACTTGTTCCTTGAGCTTCTGCTATGAATGTGGTTGGTTTGCATGTGGGTTTTTTGCACAAAATATAATGCTGATGGATTTGTTGCTCATTATAAGGATCATCTCGTGGCCAAAGGTTATCATCAGATTGAAGGATTTGATTTCTCAAAAACATTTAGTCTAGTGATTAAAAACCCTAGCATACATGCGATTCTTACGGTTGTTGCCCAATTTTCCTGGTCCTTATATTAGATGGATGTAAAAAATGCCTTCCTACACGGTCATTTACAGTAAGCTGTTTGCATATCTCAACTGGTTGGTTTTGTTGATAAAACATATCCTCATCATGTTTGTTTGCTTCACAAGAATCTTTATGGACTTAAATAGGCGCCTCGGGTTTGGTGTGATTGCTTCGCTTCCTATTTACTCACGTTGGGGTTTGTAATGTCTGCTTCTAATAAATCATTATATGTTTTGCGAGCTCTTCTTAACATATCTGCTACTTTATGTTGATGACATTGCCATTACTGGCTCTAATTTAGAATGTATGCAGCATTTAAAGATTCAGCTCGCGTCTGAGTTTCAAATTTTTTATTTGGGCAAGCTTAATTATTTCTTGGGCTGGAAATCCAAACTGTTTCTGGTGGTATCTTTATTAGTCAAGCTAAATATCTTGTTGACTTGCTCCATTCTTCTGGCATGTCTATTGCTAGGCCCTACCTCACACCCATATCTATCACTATTGATCTGTATGCTTTTGCTCTGCTGTTATCTGATGTCACCCTTTATAGGAAATTGGCAGGATCGTTACAGTATCTTACTTGTACTCGCTCAGACATTACTTTTGCTGTCAATCGTGTTAGTCAATTTATGCAGCAACCTACTGTTGTTCATTATTCTATTGTTAAGTGAGTATTTCGTTTGTGGCTTACCCAACCTTGGAATTGTGTCCAAACCTGGTAAGTTATCTCCCTAAGCTTATTGTGATGCTGATTGGGTTGGGGATGCTTTTAATCATTGCTCAACCGCTGGTTATATTGTTCTTTTATGTTCTTCCCCCATTTCTTGGTCTGTTTAGAAGTAAGCTACTATTTCTCAATCATCCATCGAAGTTGAGTATCGTGCTCTTGCGAATACTACCTCTAAATTTTATTGGCTTCGTCAATGATTATGTGATCTTCATATCTTTCTGTCTGATCGTCTTATGTTATGGTATGATGATGTGTCTGCTATTTCCCTTGCCAACAATCCTGTCTTTCATGTCTGTACTAAGCACATTGAAATTGACTATCATTTTTTTTCTTGAAAAGGTTCTTTGAAAAGATCTTGGTGTACGATTCATCTCTATTCAGAACTAGGTTGCTGATTTGTTCATTAAAGCCCTCTCTTCTTGCTCCTTTCCATCTTGTTGTAGCAAACTCACGACTACTTCCTCATCTTGAGTTTTGGGGGTTAAATTAGATTTACTTAACTTTTGTTTTGATTCTATACTAGATTACACACACACACATGTATATATATGTGTGCCTTTAGATTTTGCATATTCCAATCATATCTTTATCTCTTCCTAATATTTAGGAAGGTTTGTTGTATTCTCTTATTCCTACCTTACTATAAATGGGTATTTGTACTCACATTATTTATCAAGTAAAATCCAAATTTAAATCAAATACCTTGAATTTATTTTGTTAGACTCCAAATATCACAATGTAGAAGATCAAAAGCATGATCGACCATGTTACTATTAGAATGAAATTGTCATTGCTTAGCAGAGGGATAAATCAAACATGGTTGAGAACAATCAAAAGTAGGAAAACAAATTGAAGAATGTTAGAGATTTGGTGTTGGCAATATTTTTTAAGGATGTTCCTTAGGTTGTCCCTTGGATTTTCTCTCGGATTGTCCTTTAGAACGTTGATCCTACATAATATATTTGTTTACTTATCTGGAAAATTCCTATTGGTTGTTATTGCAAATTTTTTTTCCTTCTCTATGTGGTGCTTATTTTTTTTTTATTTTCTCCTTTTTCCTATTATGCATATATAAGAGAATATGGTTTTCTTTTTAGAGTTCACAACTTTGAAGGTTTTGTGCCATCGTGTGAAGTTGTTGGGTGCAACCGTGATAGGTTGTTGGAAGAGATATCTCCCTTGTATGCCAATCTTATGGATGTGATCATTTGTGAAGGTTGTTCTCTTTCAATATATTGAATCATTCTACTAAATCTTGAGAAGAGGTTCATATACTTAATCTAAGTATTCCAAGTGAAGGGGTTTTCATTTGAAATGGAAAAGATAGAAGTTCAAATTGAGAGAGAATCTCACACTTATGGGGAGCCTAAGTGATGGTTCACTAATATTCTTATATTTAGAGGGAGTCTAAGTATGTGTAAGGTGAGGGGATCCCACATTCAGGGGGAGCCTAAATTTTATTGAAAGGGAGTCTCACACTTAAGGAGAGACTAAGCGACCGGTTTCTAAGTTGGGCTATTTGAATGTCATTGTAATTGCCAGTTATTACAGATAAGTATATCGTTCTAATTGCTTAACTTTATATTAGTAAAAATATCTTTTCACGGGTACATTGCCTCCCAAATATATATAATTTTGCACTAAACTGGGTTACCAAACTCTATATTATGTTATAGCTTTAGTTTTCTGTGTTTACCTTTAATGTTCTTGAAATTGTTGTAAAATCATGTGTAACATGTTTTGTCGTGTGTTAAATAACCTTTATTTCAGAAAAATATCTTTCAAAGTAGGTAAATGTTTTAGAGAAGGGCGTCCGAGTCTATCATGCCAGATATCAACAGAAATTGAATGACAACGAATAGGAACAATAAAACAAATAGTCAACTTGTTCTGTTAAGTGCAAAAATTCCTAGATATAGAGTCCCTACCATAATTCAGTCTTCCCAATCATCTTCAAACAAGAATTCTCAACAAAAACAATAGAGGGAGAACCATCAGCAAACAGAACACTACCAAAAACGAAGTTGAAGGTGAAGGACGAGACGAAAAGACCGTCTTGCAGAACAACATGAGAATCAAGGAAACTTTCCCCAACAAATTTCACAGAAATATGCTTTTGATAAGGTAAACTAACAAACATTCCAATGATAGGTTTTAGATTCATGAATAAATCATGATTATAGTAAATGTGAGCTAATGCTCTAGAATCAAGAATCCATGAAGAAGGACTAATAAGAGAAGAATGAACTGTACCTGCCATATGAGAAGTGGTGGAAGGAGTTTTGGAAGTCTTAGCCTTACTTTACTCAGATGAGAATGAAGCAAAGTAAGAAGACCTTGACATTTTTTAGGAGTTAAACTAGTCAAAGAATTTGAAGAATCATCATTTGAAGAACTAGGATATGCAATTCATTCTTAGAATTTGATTTATGATAACTGATGTAGTGCAAGCGTATGCATCAAGTGATACTATAGTAACACATTCTTGAAGGATCAAGTATCATCCTTAGGGATCAAATGTCACAATTTTGTTTAGCTAGTTTAAAATCTTGTCAACTATGCCTAAAGATTGAAAACCGACTTTAAATTTTAATTTTTTAAAATAATGGTTAAAAATAAAGATAAGTGTGATAATTTAAGAGATAAAACATTCTAGGGTGTTGATTTGATTAAGTCACACTTAAGGTTTTCATGGAATCTTGTATAAACAATATGCTTAAGTCTAGAAACTAATGTTCGAATTATTTTCTATAAAAAATAATCTTTTCTCATGCAACTTAAATGATTAACTAACTATTTTCATGAGAGATTGATTAATCAATTATTCAATACTATAGTTCTAGTTTAAAATGTAATCTATCGAATCGAACATCTAACCTAATATTCATTGAAGGCGAATCAATAAGAATCAAAGCATAATAACATTGAAAAGTATAGCATTCAACAATATCCATGAAAGTACTAAATATTAACTTAAATTCATAAATAAATCCATTAACACCCTAAAACCAAAGAGTTTAGTCACTCATAGGTCTCAAACACATATTTTCATACAACTTGGCAAGTCTAAACAATAAAGAGAATAAGGGAAACAAGGATACACTACTTTTGAAGCATTCTGTTGTCTCCTAAATCCTCCAAGAATGCCTTGATCTTCACCATGGGAACTCAAATAACTTCCAAAATAGATCTCTCACACTCTCCACTCTCCTCTACAACAAAACTCACTAGGGCTTTGAATTTTGTGATTGGAGGCTGCTGAAAAACCCTCCTATTTATATAGAAAATTTTCCAAAACTATCAAAATTTTCCTAAAAGATCACTGGTGCTATGGTGCCGCCATGCTTGAAGCTCCTTTGCCAATTGTCTTTTGTTATAGTGTTGGCGACCCTACAATAAAGCGTTGTAGTGCTGCATACTGTTTGAAATCTTATGCTACTATAATTAGTGTTGAGATATCTTGGGTTGTATGTCCTAAAACTCGTAGTTTGTAATTTTCAAACCTATTCTATTTACAATAAAGTTGTTATTGAGATTTATTCAATAAAGTTGTTATCGAACATGTAAATTGCACTTGTAATAGCCTAAATCCAATAAACTAACGAACTCCTGGCTATAGCATGAATACTTGAACTTTATGTGGAGACATAAAAGAGAATCGGGTTTGAGTATATAACCAAAATGGTTTATAAGTATAAGGATAAAATTGGGTACCTTACCATGGGGACATTATGGATACGACCTACTTTGTATTTGATACAAATAATGTGATCCTGAAATTGTTCATGTAGAGACATGCGAATGGAGGTATTCTATGAAAAAGATGTTTGCATAAGACTGGATCACAAAATAGTCACTTTTCTTTATAATGTCGTTTACTATTAAAACTGACTATTTCAATTCAATGACCAAAGGTAACTCGATCTCAATCCTGAGCTAACTATGAACTTCTATTTATTCGAGATTATCCTTTAATTTGCATGGGTGAGAGTGGCTCAATATTGTCACTCAATGAGCCTCCCAGTTTAGGGGTAAAAACGGCTAGATAGCTGTGGACATAGTCTTACAAGATGGAATTCACTCATACTCGATTTTAAGGTTAGCAGATAGGTTGTTCTCTTAAGTACTAACACTTAGTCTTGAATAAAGGGCCTCATTCTCTCTATGACTAAGAGGGACTCAGTTTATTGGTAGAACTACAAACCAATTGTTCATTAGTGGATCATTGGAGACTTAAGGAGCAAGATGTAATTACAATGGTAAAATGATAATTTTGACCCAACTGTAAATACGAACAACCTGTGAAGGATCGACTTATTGATCATGGTTAAATCAAGTGGATACAAATATATCTACAGTGAGGAGAGTGCAACTACTGGGCTTTAGTGGAGTGACTCGATAGTTAACGAATGTTAGTTAATTCGGTTAAAGGAGTTTAGCCAATTAATCTTGGATCGTTGGAGCTCATGATCTGTAAGTCCATTAGGTCCCTCTACTAGCTCATAAGTGGACTAAACCTTAAAATGGTGTGGTGAAAAAATTTGAAACGTTCAAGTTCAATTTAAGGAACTATTAATTATATACGATATAATTAAACATTTAACTATCGAATTAAACGAAATTGGAGTGTTGGAAAATATTTAAATATGATTTAAGTATTTTAGATGAATAACGATCCATATAAGAAATTGGTAATTTAACTAAATATTAAATTAATTAATTATTAATTTTATTTAAAATTAACTTCATTTAAAAAAAATTGGTTTGATTTTAAAAACTAGTTTTAGAAATCAAATTTATTTAAAATGACTTTTGGGAAAAAATCATTTTGTTTTGAAGTTTAAAAGTTAGTGGGTTATTCCCACTTATACCACCTCACACTCCACTTAAAATTCATGTCATCTTGGTGTCAATAACCCATGGAATTGATTTTGCATGATGTGGTTGATAAAAGGGAGTTGAATCTGCTGAGATGAGGGTTGGTTGATTTGAAATTTTGAGAAAGAAGAGTTCTCTCTCTATTGTTCTTGACCAAAACCAGAAAACTCTCAAAACCAATCTGATTTTGGATTCTACAATCCAATCTAAGAGAGCTAAAAGAATAGTAGGGAAGATCTTATTGTGGCTTACGAGTATTGGAGAGATGAATCGAGTTGTAGATTGAAGTTAATTGGAGGATTCTTCAAAGGTAATATTCTGAAACCCTATGTTTTTATTTTCAACAAGCCTGCTTTAAATCTAAAATTAATGTACTTAGAATGCTTAAGATCTTGATTACTTCGACATGTTGATTGTAAACATCAACAAGATTAGCATCGAGACATTGCCCTATTTTCTTGGCAACTTGCTTGTTCTCCCCTTTTTCTTGGGGAATTTTGCTTGATTTGGTTCTTTTCACTTCCAACATTTGTTTTCTTGCTAAATCTCGAAAAAAAACACTAGAAAACATAAAACCTAATAGAAATAGTTCTAAATAAGAAGCAAAAAGAGCACTTTCCAAGTGTTTTTCAATATCTCAGAGGATATTCGTGAAGCTTGTAGCAATAGGTAATCACGTGACCTGAAATACCACAATTGGTATGAACAAGGCATTCTTAATTCTTAGAGCCAAAAGAACTAGAAAAAGAGCCAGAAGAATTCTTTTAAGATGTATTTGAATTCTTGACCATCAGAGCAACAAATGGAATGCGAGCAAGACTATGAATAGCATTGATCGACCTCTTGTGTGATTAGAGAAAAAACATGTTGAATAGTCCATTCTAGTTCCATAAGAAGTAATTGAGTAAAAATTTGAGAAAAGAATCATTCAGTTCCATAAAAAAGACTGTAACCCGTTCAATGTGAAAGTACACATTTAAATCCTTAGCTCCACCACAGATACAACGACTGCAAGAACAAGTCAGATGATAAGAGTGAGTTCATTACAAATCGTCTTCAACTTCGCGAAATAGGCAGTGGATGAAGTTTGATCTTGAACTAAATTGGATAACTTATGCCAAAGTTGAAAATTTCAAGGATGATTCTTGTGTTGGTACCTTTGGAAATAGCATTGAGAATCCATGTTGTGACAACGCTAATTCAAATAATCCACGATTTAAGTAAATCATTAGTTGGTCTAGAAAGAGTTCCATCAACAAACCCCAGTTCGTTTTTTTACTTTGAAATCGAGGATCATCACATTGCTCCAAGAATTTTAATTTGATCTAGTCAATGGATCATATACAAGGATGAGACTAGTGTTGTTCGAATGATGCAAGAAATATAGATTAAAATACTGATTAATGACCGATTGAGAAAGAGGTTGAACAGTAGAAGACAAAGAAGTGAGAAAAGAAGTGGTTTCCGGATTCATCGAAGCACACGATAAAATGAGAAAAATGAGAGCACTTAGAGAAAGAAAAAATCGTCTGACATCATATTAACGTCTGAGTGTAAATTAACCTTGCATAATCTTTCATTAATGAATACAACCTATATAAATAGCCATATATCATATACATGACAACCTTACTAGTAACGAATATAAAAAAAATATATAACTATCTTAATATAGAGTTTATTAAATCGGTGAGTAAGAATACAGCTACACAAGTTGGGTTTGTTCATGCAAGCTGAGGGGAGGCATACCAGCTATAGCTACAGGTGAAGGAAAAAACTTATTAATCCTATACAGTTTCTTTTTGATGGGTAGCGTTATTAAATTGAGAAGCACAACGAGAATACAGATATAAAAAATATAATTTATAATAATTTTATATAATAAATAAATAAATAAAAATTAAAATTATAAAATAAAATAACTAAAACATAAAATAACCAAAATTATGAAATTGGATAATATGAAAATTAGTGGAAGTGGATTCTCACCAATGTAGGTGTGTTCTTAAGATCCACCAAATGTCACTATTTATAGGCAAAGTGACAAGTAGGATATGGACTTACATAGACACCAAGCATGAAAAACTACATGGCACATGGACAACATGAATAGTGACACATGACCTTTGGGACACTAAACAATGGGCATCTGAAGGAACTCTAAATCTAGAGAATTAGTGAGCGGAAGCGGATCGTTCCACACTCCATTAAGAAAGAACATATACATTTACATTCATACAGAAACAGTTATGCATAAAGGATAAATTACAACATGCTTCTTAAGTAAATACAAGGGGATCAAGTATAATACCTTTGAAGAGCTATTTCTTCATGTATTTTCCCCGATCAAACACAAACACGTCCAAACAGCACGAACGCAACGATCAACTGGAAGATCCTCGATCACCAGTGAGTGAAACTTGATCCTCGATCCTAGAACATAACAAAACACCAGCACAAGGTTACCTTAGTATTCTTGTTGTGAGAATCCAGAAGTTGTGGGCTCTGTATGATTTTAGATAGAGAGAAGGAAGAGATAAACAATTGAGTAGACAACGAGTATGCGATCAAACGATCATGTAGAAGAAGCCTATCATATAGACTTGATACTCAATCGTGTAGTAATGAGTATTATTGTATAGAAACTTGAAGCATGATCGTTTAGGCTCTAAGGCTATCATTTAGTAAAACTAGTTTTTACTCGATAGTGTTTTTGTGAGATGTATCCAATAAAATGAATTTGAAAACTATTTTTCCTTTTTATCTCACAGTTACCATAAAATCATGAATAACCAACCACTCAAGTCGATTATTGAGAAAAAGAATATTAATTATCATATAATTAATAAATTATAAATAAATACAATAACTAACTTATCATATTTATAACCTATAGTTTTAATACTACATCATATGCAACATATTAACCATAATTCTTTTTCTATTTTATGGTATTTAATATAAATCATATTTATATTAATTTCTCCAATCAAATAATGCATCAAATACATCATACCAATTATATCATATATAATTGAATCAGTTTAATTATATCATATATAATAAAATTCCCTTTTGTTAATTTGAACACTTCAAACTAACCAAAATCTTATCTCAACTTGAATCCATTGAGCTACCAAGGGGACATAATGGACCTGTAGCTTGAAGCTCCAACAGTACGTGAATAACTGACTAAACTCTTTAATCACGATATCCACCATCCGTTAACTACCAGACACTCCACTAAAGACCAATAATTGTACTCTTCACACTACAGATATATTTCTGTGTCCATTGGATATAACCAATCAACAGTACGATGATCTTTCACAAATCGCTTGTAAGTATAGCTGGGCCAATCTATCATTTTACCCCTATAGTTACATCTAACTCCTCAAGTACCACTGATTCCTCTAATGAACAATAAGTCATAGTCCCACTATGAATGAGTTCTCTCTTCTCAAGAGAAGGTGTGACCACTATGTTCAAGATCCGGAATCAGCCCTTAAGGGAGCAATTTATCTACTTACCCCTGCATCAGGGAAAGGGTGAATTTCGTCTTATGTAGCTAAGTTCCCAGCTCCCTAATTAGACGAATCCCCAAAATGGTAGGTTTGTTGGGTTGGCAATCTAGCCACTCTCACCCATACAAATCAAAGGACCGCCTTCATGAGCAGAAGTTCCCAACTCACTTAGGATTCAGGTCATGTCACCTATGGTCATCCTAGTGAAATGTAAGTCTCTATTATCAATGGTGTTATATAAAGAGACTAATCATTTCGTGGTCCGTTCTTATACAAACTCTTTGTATAGGATACCCTCGCTCGCATGTCTCCACATGAATGATCAAGATTAGATCATCTGTAGCACTTTATAATACTTGTAACACCTATAAAGCAGGCTGTATCCGTAGTATCTCTAGGATAAGGTAGCCCTCCTTTATCCATATGCTACAGACCATTTAGGTTATTAATTTAAACAAGATCTACATGTATGTCTCTACATACTTGTTTAAATTTACATAAAATAACCTCAGATCTTAGTTTATTAGATTGAGTAAATGCTTATAAAATAATACTTATTTTATTAATAACAATATGTTTATAAAGTTTACAAACTACGAGACTACCAGGAGATTTAGGACACCATTCCCAACAACATTTATTTTCTATTATAATATTCATAATACTTCCCCTTAGATGCCCATATATATATATATGAAAATGTCTCGTTAATACTTTACTAGGAAAAACCCTAGTGAAGGAAAAAGGGTATATATTTCATATAATATGCACTCCTAAAAAAAATACAATATATTTACTCCCCCTCATGAAAATATCACTTAAGATCTCTGAGTCGTCACATTCCAATATTGTGCACCAATTTTTCAAAAGTTGCAGTTGGTAATGTCTTTGTAAATAAGTCTGCCAGGTTATCCTTCAAACAAATTTGTTGTATAGTGATGTCGCCATTTTCTTCAAGATCATGAATGTAAAAAAGTTTCGGTGAAATATGTTTTGTTCTATCTTCTTTAATATATCCTCATTTGATTTGGGCTATGCAAGCTATGTTTTCTTCGTATAATATTGTTGGAAAATTTTTATTAGAAGATAAGTCACATATTTCACGAATGTGCTAAGTCATTGACCTTAGCTATACACATTCTCGACTAGCCTTGTGAATTGTAAGAATTTCAGCATGATTTGAGGAAGTGGCCGTTATAGTCTATTTCACCGATCGCCATGATATAGCAGTTCCTCCACATGTGAACAGATAACCTGTTTGAGATCTAGCTTTGTGTGGATCAAATAAATATACATAATCTGCATAACCAACTAGATCAAAAATTGATTTATTTGAATAAAACAAACTCATATTAATTGTTCCTCGGAGATAACGGAGTATATGCTTAATTCCATTTCAATGTCTTTTTGTAGGAGAAGAACTATATCTAGCTAATAAATTTATTGAAAATGCAATATCTGGTCTTGTATTATTAGCAAGATACATAAGTACATCAATTGCACTAAGATATGGTACTTCAGGACCAAGAAGTTTTTCATTATCTTCTCGAGGTCGAAATATATCTTTGTTTATATCCGATGAACGGAATTCCATTGGAATATAAATGGATGTTTTTTGTCCATATAAAATCTTTTCAAAATTTTTCCTATATAAGTTGACCGATGAATAAATATTCCATATGCTAAATGTTCAATTTGCAAACCAAGGTAAAATTTTGTTTTTCTGAGATCTTTTGTCTTAAATTCTTTCTTAAGATATTCTATTGCATTTGAAAGATCTCCAAGAGTGCCAATTATATTAAAGTCATCAATATATACAGTTTTAATAACAAATCCTAATGTGATTTCTTTATAAAAACAATCGGACATATTGGATTATTTTAATATCCTTCTTCAATAAATATCTACTCAAGCGATTGTACCACATATGTCCTGATTGTTTCGATCCATATAATGATTTCTGTAAATTTATTGAATATCATTCCAAAAAAATTGATGTATGTGTTTTAGGTACCTTAAATCCTTTTGGGATTCTCATATAAATATTATTATCAAGAGATTCATATAAATATATTGTGACTACATCCATAAGATGCATATCCAAACTTTGACACACAGTCAAGCCAATTAAATATCTTAATATAATTGCATCCACAACCGGAGAATACGTCTCTTCAAAATCAATACGAAGTCTTTGTGAAAAACCTTGTGTAACTAGTCTTGCTTTATATCTTGTGACCTCATTATTTTCATTTCTTTTCCTCACAAATACTCATTTGTATACCACAGGTTTAACACCTTCCAGTATTCGAATTATAGGTCTAAAAACCTGACGTTTTGAAGTCAATTTTTTCTATGTCGACATTCTTCAACAGATTTTGGTTCAGAATCCTCATTTTCAAATATAATATAAAAAACAACATTATACGCAAAAGCGTTGTCAATAATTACATTAGTTTGTCCATCTTTTTCCTGTCATGACATAGTTTATTGAAATTTCATTATTATCTTTAAGTATTTCACCTTCCTCATTAATCATGTCGAGGATTTTTTTATGGGTGTTTACATCCTCAACCAAGTCTTTTTCACTATTAATTATTTTTCGTTTTCGAGGATTTTTATTTTTGAAACCCACTGGTCTACCATGCTTCTGGCGTGTTCTAGACTCATTAGTGACAACTTGTTGTGTTGGGATATCAATTTTTTATGGAACATTTGCAGCTGGTATATGTGACTTAGTTACTTTCTTTGCATCTATAAATGTACCTGATAATTGATTTGTTATATTTTTCAAATGAATTATTTTCTGAACTTCAAGTTCACATTGATCTGTACGTAGATCTGAATGAGACAATAATGATGCATTACATGTAATTTCCTTTTCCAACTTCTTAATTCTTCCTCCCTAATGTTGGAAAATTTGTCTCATTAAAATGACAATCAGAAAATCGTGCAGTAAATACATCACCCGTTAGGGTCTCAAGATATTTAATAATTGATGGGGAATCATATCTGACATATATTCCTAACCTCCTTTGAGGACTCATCTTAGTGTGCTATGATGGAGCAATTGGAACATATATTGCATATCAAAAAATTCTCAGATAGGAAATATTTGGCTCATGATCATAAGCTAATTGTAATGGTGAGTACTTATGATAAGCTACTGACCTAATGTATACAAGTGACGCTGCATACAAAATAGCATGTCTCCATACATATGAAGAAAACTTAGCTCTCATAAGTAATGGTCTTGCAATTAATTGCAAACGTTTGATGAAGGAAACTTAGCTATCATAAGTAATGGTCTTACAATTAATTGCAAACATTTTATAAATGGTTATGCTAAACCATTTTGTGTATGAACATGAGTTACAGGATGTTTAACACTTATTCAAATTGTCATACAATAATAATAAAAAACATGGGATGAAAATTCACCAGCATTATCAAGGTGAATGGTCTTAATTGTATAATAAAAAAATTGTGCTCTTAACTTAATTATTTGAGCAAGTAATATTACAAATGCAAGATTTCGACTTGATAATAAACACACATATGACCATCTACTGGATGCATCTATTAATACCATAAAATATCTAAATGGTCCACTTGATGGGTTAATGAGTCCATATATTCACCATGAATTCGTTTAAAAAATGCAGATGATTTAGTCCGCACTTTAGCTGGTGATGGTCTAATTATTAATTTTCCTTGGGAGAAAACATCACATGATAATTCATTAGATTGAAGAATCTTCTGGTTCTTCAATGAGTGTCCATTTGAATTCTCAATAATTCTCCTTATCATTATAGACCCTAGATGACCCAATCGATCATGCCAAATTATAAATATGTCTGGATTCATGAACTTCAGGTTTATTGTTGCATATGTTGCAATTACTTTTATATGAGTATAATATAATCCAGAAGATAAAACAAACAACTTTTCCAATATACGTTTTTCATTTGAAACAATGGATATGATATATAGATATTCCACATTATTCTTACTATCAGTCTCAATATGATAACTATCTTTAAAACTTAGAAGATTTCTCTTTGATTGACTAGAGAACAATGCATTGTCAATTGTAGATTTTGCTCCTCTAGGCAAAATAATATTTGCTTTTCCAAAACCTTCGATCAAATTTGCAGAACTTGATATTGTATTTACTTTTTCTTTCAGCATTGTTAATTTGGAAAAGTATTTTTTATTTGTAAGTATTGTACGTGTAGTTGCACTATCTGCCAGATATAGATCTTCTTTACTCATGTTTGAAACATCCAACATATGAAAATGAGCCATGTTTCTTCATTAAAAGAACATAATTACAATAAGAAAAACAACACTTAGAATATACAAGACTAAAAAAAATGAAGATAGATAAAAGAAAACAACAACATTAAGTTTAGATATTCTCAAAGTAAAAAGAAACACTTGATGTGCCACCAACTGTGCCAATCTTCTCTTCAGGAGATTCAAAGAAGTTTGCCACATCCAAATTTGTCATATGGGATGGGTCAAATATGTCAGTATCCCAGTATGTAAAATTTTTTTCCACATTTTTTTCTTTTTCCTTCAGGGAGGCTTGGTAAAGATCAACTAAGTGTTTTGACATACGATAGATACGTGACCAATGCCCAGTCATTTCACATCAGAATCATTTATTTTCAACACTCTTTGAACTTTTACCTTATGTAGCTTTTCCTTTGTGATCATCATTTTGTGTGGTTCATTTGAAATTTAAATGATTAGAACGACCACCACGAAAATAATAATTATTTCTTTCTCTGCTATAGTCACGACCTCGACCACGTTGACGACCAATTTAAATGATTAGAACGACCACCACAATAATAATAATAATTTTTTCCTCTACTACAGTCACGACCTCAACCACATCGACGACCTTGATCACATTATTATTAAAATTCACAACATTCACTTCAGGGAATGGTGTTGTTTCGGTTGGTTGAGATTCATGAATTTTCATCAAGAACTCGTTATTTTGTTCGGCCATGAGAAGACATGAAATTAATTCAGAGTACTGTTTAAAACTTTTCTCTCGATATTGCTGTTGCACAAGCATATTCAAGACATGAAATGTAGAAACTGTCTTCTCTAACATATCAGCATTAGTAATTTTCTCTCCGCATAACAAAAATTTTGAATTGATTTTAAATAATGTAGAGTTGTAATCACTTACTGATTTGAAATCTTGTAGCCTTAAGTGCATCACTCATAATGAGCTTTAGGATGAATAACTATTTTTTTATGATCATACCTCTCTTTTAAATTTTTTCACAAGATACAGGAATCTTTTATTTTAAGATACTCCATTTTCAATCCCTTGTGGAGATGATGATGAAGGAAAATAATAGTTTTTACTTTTTCTTGACTGATATCGTATTTTCTTCTTTAATTGTTTCTCCCAAGTTCATAGCATCCAGATGAATTTCGACATCGAGCACCTATGACAAATAATTTTTGTCATTAATGTTAAGGGCTATGAATTCTAATTTTGTAATGTCATGGCAATACTATCACAAAATATTATATTTATATTAGAAATTTAATATGTATTAAATATGCAAAATGACATTCAATTTATTAATTATAACAAAAAGGGAAAAACCGACATACCTTTAGAACCTACCTTTAGCGGAGAAAACGACAGGAGCTCGTATTGATAATGTGTTATGAAATTGAGGAGCACAACGAGAATATAGATATGAAAAATATAATATAATAATATTTTATATAATAACAATAAATAAATAAAAACTAAAATTATAAAATAAAATAACTAACATAAAATAACCAAAATTATGAATTTGGATAATATGAAAATTAGTGGGAGTGAAATTCTCATCAATGTAGATGCGTTCTTAAGATCCACCAAATGCTACTATTTATAGACAAAGTGACAAGTAGGATGTAAACTTACATGGACACCAAGCATGAACAACTACATGACACATGGACAACATGAATAGTGACACATGACTTTTGGAACACTAAGCAATGAACATCTATTTTCTATTATAATATTCATAAAGGCTAGTTACATAAATAGAATTCAAGCCCAAAATAATATAATATATAGTACAAGGATAAAATAATTGCATATATAGATCAAAAAATGGTAAAAGACTAAAAAACTCATGCCTAGCCACCATTTTGTTCGTTTCTTCCCAATTTTCTCAAATTAAAACTATCACTGATAGTAGCTATCAGTGATTATCAGTGATAACCACTGATAGCTGCTATCAGCTGCTATCACTGATTGTAGCTATCAGTGATGACCATTGATAGTTGCTATCAGCTGCTATCGCTGATAACTTTTATCAATTGCTATCGATGATAGATACTATCAGCGATAGCTTTCAATTTTAGAAAAATAATACAATCTCGAAATATTAACTTTTAATTTGCTATAAATTATTATTAGCTATCATTAATTCACTTTCATCAATTGGAATCAACGTTGAAATATTACTACTTAAAGGCTATCAGTGGCTATCAATGATAGATTTATAAATAGTGATCAACTTTGAAAGAAGACCAACAACTTTGATTATCATAGTAGTTATCACTAATAATCTTTTATCATGGCTATCACTGATAACAACTATCAGTCGTTATAACTGATAGACTTTCATCAATTAGAATCAACCTTGAAATATTAACACTTAAGACTATCAATGACAAAATTCTATAACTGGTTATCACCTTTGAAAGAAACTCGATATATAGATATCACTTAAGTTTTATCACCGATATCACTAACATCACTCATATTGTGGTTATCAGTGATAGCTTCTTTCACTGATAACATCACTAATAAGATGCTATCAATGATCTCACTGATATCATGCTATCAGTGATAGTTCTCTATCACAGATAACGTGCTATCAGTGATAGCTTCTATCACTGATAACGTACTATCGAGTAGCTTCTATCATCGATAACATGTTATTAGTATTAGCTTTTATCACTGGTAACATGCTATCAGTAGTAGCTTCTATCAATCATAGCCACTGAACACCTTTTTGCCCATTTCTTGTCATTCCCAAACATTTATAAGTCCATTTTCTTTTTGATGATAGCTTCTACCACTGATAAACATATTGTTAGTGATAACTTCTAGGCATTCCACTTACATTTTAGTTCGAGATTCAACTTTATTAATTAAATTCACTAAGTTGGCTATCAATGATAGACTTCTATAAGTGGCTATTAACTACGAAAATATAATCAAAGATTAAGCTATCAATGATAGAAAATATTAGTGGCTATCACACTTTCATTTGCTATTTATATTTATTATTTGTTATAATAATCAAACTTGATGATTGGCTTATTGGTGTTAAGTCACTTATGAATTGAGTACTTTCAAGTTCTGCGTACGGAACTCAACCTCATAATTCTTGTGAAAAAAAGAGGGAAGAAGAAAAAATTCAAATAAAGGAAAGAAAAAAAAATTAAAAATAAGAGAAAGAGAAGAAACAGAAACTTAAAAAAGTAAAGAAAATTAAATAGAAAAAAAATGAAGCAAGAAATGGGACAAATGAAAGAAAAACTAAAAAAAAAAGGGAAGAAGCAAAGAATCGGAGAAAGAAAAGAAAATAATAAAAAAAGATGTACTTGTATCCCCATCCACCTATATTGTCAAACCCAATTAAAATCAAGGAAGAAGCAAAAATCGGAGAAATAGAAGAAAATAAAAAATAGAGGAAAGAAGCAAAAATTGGATAAAGGAAAAAATAAAATAAAATAAATGAGGAAGAGTAAAAAACTGAGAAAGAAAATAAAATGAAAAAATGAAAAATTGGAGGGAAGAAACAAAAATCAATGAAGAAAGAAAATAAAAAGACTAAAAAAAGGTGTACAACAACATAAGACAAGAGAAGGCGAAATTAGAAATTAAAAAAAAATCAAAGATTGACTAGTCAACTTATCTATATTTGTAAATATTTTAAAGATGTAATATACTTTTATATTTTTTCTCTTATTTTATTATGTATTACAAATATCCTATTCATAATAGATAGCATTTTATTCTCTTAATTATTAAGGAACAATTAAAATTTAACGTGAACTCTTGGGGTCCATGTCAACTTTCGCACATGACACGTACACTAATAAACAATTTCAAACCCTAAAATTTCGGCCGTGTTTTTTTCTTCATTTCTAATTTATTTTTCTTAAGCTTAAAAATGTAAAAACAAAAACACTCCGTCTTGATAATCTCTTTATTGCAGCACCGAGGGCTTTTTGAAACCACCCAAAGAAAATAAACAATTTATTTTAATATAAAATATCTCAAAAAAAAAAGGGTCACTTTTTCCAATTGCCTCCAAAATCACGAGATATTTTCAAAAGGTGTTCATAAATTAATTGGTTCGGAATATTTTAGAATTAAAGATTTTACTTATAAATTCATATTAACCTTTAAATCTAATTATGTAGCTAATGAGGAATTAAATCATAATACAAAGTTTATATAAAAAGTGATAGGAAACCAGGCTGATTTAAATGGATAAGAATAAAAATTGTCTATTTGAAAAAAAAATTGGATAAAAATGAAAATTGCCATCAAAATGCAAAGAGCATAAAAGGTTTTCTTCTACAACTAGGGTACGCTGGCGTGATTTCATCTTCTGTAGGTTCCATCTTGTCCTTCGAGTTCAAGGTTCGTGTAGCTTGAAAAATATTAAAGGCAGTTCAGTTTGGACACTCGCTTACTATATGTGGCCCATATGTAGCACTGAGGAGACGATTGTAATTATTTTATTGGTTAGACCCTCACCACGTATTCTCTGTCCTTTGTTAGAAGGGTCTATGATCTTCCCTTGCGTTCTTATTTCCTCCCCTAGTTTTGTGGGGACTCGAGCAATTGTTTCTACTGAAGGTGTTAACATGTAACAAGTGGAACTAATCAGGATTTTAAGCACTCTAACTATATTAATTTTAGTGTTTAAGCATGTATGTTCATATTTTTCATCAAATAGGGTTTAGAAAGACTACATTTGATGAACTCTCAAAATGCTCCAAATAGCTATTGAATCCTACTCCCAAACTTCTTGTTGACTACCACAATATATTTTCTACTATCTTCTTAGCCTTAGATTGGATGGTGGAATCAAAATTGAGAAGAATTTTGTAACATCTCGAGTTTTTCATAATTTTAAAATTCAATATTTTCGTAATATTTGAGGACATTTTGTTAATTTTGAAATTTAGTTTTGTTTAAAGGGAAATTTGGGAGTCATATCGAATTAAATTATTTTTTTAAGTTAATGAAAATTGAGGATATGTTATTTTTATTTTGAAATTTGGGTTTTGAAGAGGAAAAAGAAAGGATTTTGAATTTTTATATATATATATTTGTGTTTTGAAAAAAAGGGAATAAAATAAATTTTAATAAAATAAAATATTCTAAATGTAAATCTCTCTCCCTTTCTCGTCCCCCCTCCCGAAGCTCTCTCTACGCGAAACCCTCATCGTGGTCATCGAAGCTCGTCCTCAGCAGCCGTCGCTTGCCGAGCCCTAGCGCCGTCCCAGCCGCCATTGTCGAGCCCTAGCGCCGTCTCAAGCCGCCCGCTTGTCGCCCGCGTGCCAAAGCTCGTCCATCGCCACCGTTTAGCTCGCAGCCGCCGCTGGATCCGTTTCGTCCAGCCAGCCCCTCATCTTCGTCCGCGCCGCCCACGCCCTTTGTTTGCTCTGCCAGCCGCCGTTTGCGTGAGTCGCCGGATTTTTTTTTTTAGTTTGCGGTAAGATTTGGCTTGTTGGGCTAAATTTTTTACTTAGATCTTGAAATACCCACTTTAATTTGAGTTTAACTTTGTGTTCCTCTTGGTATTGAAAGGTTTAAGTAGAACTTTTTGAGGGAAGTAGCGCCTGTTCTATGGTGTTGTTTCTTCTCTGACGACTTTTGGGTCAATTCTTGATTGCATTAAGGGCGAAAGACTTAATTGTTTGGATTGATTTTTGGGCTTAGTTTGAGGTAAGTAATCTTAATAATGGAACTGCTGTGCCAGACGATGAAATTTAAGTTTTTGTTTGAATTCTGAGGTTGTTGTATAGAATTGCATGAGGACAAATGAGTTGTTTTGATTATCTGTGAAAATATTATGAATGCTAGCATGAACTTCAGTATTGTTATTCATATGAATTTTTGAATGATTTATGAGTATGATTAGACGTATTTACATGTTATGGGACTATGTCATGATGCATGTGATATTTCAATAGTAATAGTTACCCTTACTGATATAGTTAAATATCTACTAGCGGTGGTGACCTCCTTCGAGGTTCACTAGAGGTTGTGTTTCCTTCGGGATTCACTAGAGGTGCTAACCTCCTTTGGGGTTCACTAGAGGTGCTGACCTCCTTCAGGGTTCACCAAAGGTTGTGTTTTCTTCTGGATTCATTAGAGGTTGTGTTTCCTTCCGGATTCAATAGAGGTTGTGTTTCCTTCGGGATTCACAAGAGGTTGTGTTTCCTTTGGGATTCACCAGAGGTTGTATATCCTTCAGGATTCACCAGAGGTTGTGGGTACTTTTAAACTACGGTAGGGTGGATCCAATCACTCATTGATTTATTGCTCCATGTTAACTAGAAGATTGTGTTCCTTTCACTAGAAGATGACATTTAGAGGACATAGATGCCTAGCTTGACCGTGACAGTGGGGTTACTTACTGTGTATTTTATACTTATCATTTCTTATGTTATATTTTTCAGGTATGTCATGATGTAAATACGTACTGGCTGATTATCTCATGGAAATTTTGCTAGAAACAAACAAATATATACCTCAGTTCAGAGATCTTAAAGGTTGATAACTACGAGGAAGTTGACGGTCATATGGATATCAGGCTGATTAGGCATCTACTCCATGGCTCAACCAACCAACCTGCCTTACCTCCCAAGACCATGACAGTTAGACTTCAACCCTTCAAACGTGCAGCAAAAAGAAGACGTGTCGAAGATTCTGATAATGAACATAGCGATGATGCTTCCATAAACGAGCAAGAATCAGAAGTAGAGCTAGCCTGCCTTGACCTAAACTTGCCTCTTCCTACCCTAACTTTGTCTTCACCAATCAATGACCCAATTGATCCAACGCATCAAACTGAAACGCATGAGGATCAAGTTGGTGAGACTCACAACCCCTGCTTTTCTCCTCCAAGATCCCTAATATTGTCCTCCTTCATCCCTCCAACAACCGTTTATGAACCAACTGGGTTGGGAACAAGCAACACCCAACATACAAAAGACCCAATTGGGGAAACACAAGAAACCCAACAAATCCCTATCACTGCAGCCTCACCTCCAACACAAGCCAACATGGATGAGCTAAAAAAGTTCATTCAAGACCAATTCAAACCATTGACCGCATCCATGGAAGCACTTCACATGCAGTTGGCAACATTACAACGCCAGAATGTAGTGTTAAGGGGTTGCATGTGCCAACATACGCAAAGAAGCCATGACCAGTTTAACTTCACAATTCAGTATATCCACTAGGTCCTGATGGGGACGTTCGCATTGCCTCCTTTGCCAACCCACTTGGTTAATCCCCTACGATTCGTGGATGAAGACTCTGCATCTGAACACAGGGATGATGCGCCAGCGCAATAAAGATTTGGGGGTGTTAGCTTGTATTTTGTTGTTTTAATTACTCTTTTGTAAGTGTTAGTTTTTTTTTATTATTCCAATGCATTCTCCTCTATATTACTGAATAAAATATTTATCAATTTTTATCCTTGTGTTTGTCCTGTTGGATGCCTTTCTTGATTCCTTAATTATCTTCTTATCTTGTGCTTTGAGTTGATACCTCGATGATATTAATAATGTAAACCCTATAAATTTGAAGTTAGGCGTTAGAAAATATCAACTTTGACTTTTTCTAAAAATCAAACATATGTTTTATCCCTAAACACGTGCAAGCCCTAACTCAAACCTCCTTTTGAAAATCTTAAGGAATATTTATAGTTCTCTTTCAGCAATGAGGACCTTGCTGTTCTCCAAAATTGGGGGTGGGGAAGTTTCGAGTTTATGCATCCAATTGTATATACAAATTTATACATTTGATCCAAATATATATATATATATATATATATATATATATATATTTTGGACGTAATAAGTAAACTCCTCTGTCAATGCAACATAAAAGAAAACTTTTGTTGACAAGAGTTAAGATTGGGAATGACACTTAACTGTAGTTGGATGCTCGCATGATACCTGCGAAAACAAGTCAAAATAAAGTTAAGTATCCAAGACCAATGCATCCCAACTCTACTATCTAAGCTTAAGAAAAACTCAGTCATATTGAAACGCATAGATGCTTAGATATGAGTTCAGTTGTGAAGGACAGTCGCTTGTAGTTGGATGCTTGCATGACATCCTGGGGGCAAGCCAAAATGAAGATGGGTCACTTGAATCAACGCATGAGTGGTCCTGAGAATAACAACTTCCATTTTTTTTAAAGTGTTTTCTTTTACAAGAATAGAGTCAATGCATTATTGGTTTAGAAAGATGAAAATGTTTTGGGAAAGAAAAAAAGTTGTTGACAAAATGGCTTGCCGCATGCGAGATAAGATGTATATTTTTTAGAGAAGGAACAAAAACCTTAGAACACTGATAAGTTGGCACAATAAGAGGTGAAGCCAGCGCATCAAGATGATGAAAGTATGATAAGGAACTGTTTTAGGAATTCTCGAGGACGACCATTGTTCAAAATTTGAGGGTGTGATAACTTGTAGAAATGCAAGTTATTGTCTCTTAAAGGTTGGAACAATTAGGATTCTTAATGATGAAAACACATTCATCTTAAGGGAAAACACATGGAATTCTTCAACCACATCACTAACTCTTGCAAAAGCATAATTCTTGTTAAAACTGCTTCACTGATGCATCTTATTACATGATTTTAAGAAAAGTGTTGCAAGCCAAGCTAACACAAGGGCATGCGTCCGAAGTTGTCCAACGTAGAAAAGATACACTGGTTCACGCTTTTTCTGTCAAATCACCACTCGCAGGTATGGACATCTAATTGGCGGCGTCTGAAAAATATCTAAACTGGTAGGCGGCTGACCAGGGCATGGAAATTAATGTTGTATTGTCACAAATTGCTGAGGAAAAGGCCTATAAATAAGAAGAACTGCAACCAAAGAAAGGGACATTCTTAGAGAAACCATAGAACTTAGATTGTAGTTGTTCTGCCATTGAAAGAAGGAGATAGAAGGAAAAGAACCATTGTCATCGTTGATTAAGGAGAGTTGTTGAAGACCAAACTCAAGAGAGAGTTCTTCATAGAATCTTCACCAAGTTGGTTGAACATGCATTTGAATCAAGCCAAAGAGGATAAGAGATTGAACTCTACGACTTGTCTTCTTTCCTTTCTTTTATTTCACTTTCGTTTTCCATTCCATGCGATTAAGTGTGATAATTGTACAAATAGTTTCTATCTTTAAAATTCAATCTTACATTTGATCCATCCACTATTGTCTCTCTGTTTACATTCCATTGTATGTGATTGCCACATTCTTGACTTGTTGCATACTTAAATTTCAAGCTTTAATCATCTTGATCACTTGGTTGAAGTTATAAAGTAGTTAAACTATTCAAGAGAATAGGATAACTAGAGAACACATTGGGTCAGAACGCACAGTATATTTAGAGATAAAATACTTGTTTTTTACTACTTTCTGTGACCAACGTATGCATCCTAGAGATAGGAATATATGTGACATTCACATTGAGAAATGTTGAATAACATGATCTAAGGAACATAAACCTAATGCATCCACATACACTTGGTTTGAAAACAAGCATTCATATATTCTTTACTTCACCCTTACACCTTCACACACATTTTCATCTTACTTGGAATCAATGCATATCCCATGCATTTAGCACCATTCATTCATAAATCCCTCTGTTTCACTTGAACTCCTATGTCCTCTTGTATGCGTGCATTGAGAATAGTGTAAATAAACCTCTCCCGCATTATTCTAGGACCTTTCTACAACTGAAACAATGTAAGGCCTGCATTAGTTTGTGATGAAATTCCTGTGTTCGACCCTGGAATTACCAAGAATCTGAGTCAGATTTATACTTGGATCTAATTTAGGAAAAGCTTGTACGCATTATACAAAGTGCATCGCATCATCTCAATGCATTGCCTAATCCTCTCACCTAGAGAGTTGATTCATCATTCATTTCCATCTATCTCAACCTCACTTTTCACTTTTATTTACACGCACTTTTAGATTCTAATCACGAGGTAAAGAAGTTTTTGATGCTGTCGCTAGGGATTTTAGCAACAAAGCTAACAAGAATTTCACTTTTGTTTCTTTTGTAGAAAAACTTGCAGCTGAAGGAGTATTACAAGTTAAGCCTAAGCTTGTAAATTTTTTATGAGTAGGGAAAGCACTTTTGAGCTCATATACGATCCCGAAGTTGAAAGGACCTGTAGACGAAGGAACTGATCTAATCATCGTCGAAGGTTAAGGCATCAACAAAGATAATAACAACAAATGGTGGATGACTAGATAAACAAGAACTTAGCTCAGCAATTAGCCAATGCTGCCCAAAACCCGATCTTAATGGAAAATAACAGCATGTGTCCAATGCGAGAGTATGTGTCGCCTGTATTGTATGACTTTTCGTTAGGGATCATATATCCAACACCTGACAGGACGAGATTTGAGATGAAGTTGGTGATGCTCCAGATGCTTCAAACAACAGGTCAATTTGGAGGCACCTGTGGCGAAGATCCATATGCCTATATGAAACATTTCCTGGAAACATGCAACTCATTTGTGATTCCTAGAATCACACTAGAGGCCATCAAGCTGTCCTTATTCCTCTACTCTCTTCGCGATGATGCCAAGCAATGGGCAAGTTCCTTAGAACCTGATGAGATAACAACGTGGAAGAAATTAGTGGAAAAGTTCATGCAAAAGTACTTTCCTCCCACCATCAGCACAAGGAGACGTAAGGAGATTATGAACTTTGAACAAGGAGAATTTGAGACCTTGAGTGCTGCATGGGAAAGATTCAAGGGATTGGTAAAGAATTTTCCTAACCACGGACTACCCTTGATTACTTAGATGGAAAATTTTTACGGGGGGCTGAATAGAGCTTCCCAAATGGCAGCTGACATAGCCATAACTGGCAGCATAATGGACAAATCATATAATGAAGCTAAGGAGATCTTAGACCATATCGCCAAGCACAATATGGAATTGGTGGATGATACCTATGATACTAAAACAGATGGTAGAAGGCATTATCAGAACGTCAATGGTATTGACTCAAACGCAATGGTTGCACTCTCTACACAAGTGGTGGTAATGAAAAACCTATTGCAAAATCTATTAATAGGAAATGCAGCACACACCCAAAAGGTCATCAGGTGGACGCATTCATGCAACCCATGGCTAGTTGTGTGGGCTGTGGAGAACCTCACTTCTACAATGATTGCCCGTAAAACCCACAGTCAGTTTATTTCATAAAAAAAAAAGCCCATTCTTAAATACATACAGCCCTAGATGAAGAAACCATCTAAATTTTTCATGAGAAGGTCATCAACAAGAGCAACAACACCCTGGGATGCATCAACAACCTAGGCAGGGGCCCGCTTGGATTCCAGCAACTACAACAGCCTCAGCTTCAGACCTTCAATAGAAGTGTTCAGGCATTGAGTTCATCATCTCCACTTGAAAATCTCTTGAAGGAATACATAACCCAAAATGATGCGTTACTAAAGAGTCAGAGGTCGTCAATTCGGAACTTGGAAACGTAAATAGGATAAATTCCAAACGAACTGAAGAATTGGCCACAAAAAGTATTGCCTAGCAACACTGAGACCCCAGGAAGTAACAATGGAAAGGAACAATGTCATGCGATGGCATTGTGAAGCGGTAGACCTCTAGTTTAGAAAAAAATAAACCTAAGAAATGACAGTGATCCTTCAGCAGTTGAGAACACAACACAAACAATGGCATTTGAAGGAGAACAAAAAGAAAGAACACCTGGTTTTGTAAGTCATTCACACCCAAGCACGTCTAATGCGGGGGACCTACGATGCAACTAAGTGCACCATTTCCCAGACGCCCACAGAAGAAGAATGACGAGAAACAATTCATGCACTTCCTTGAAGTCCTTGCACAATTTCATATCAACATTCCTCTCATAGAAGCATTAGAATAAATGCCAAGTTACGTAAAATTCTTGAAGGTTGTCTTAACAAAGTAAAGAAAATCAGTGTGTTCGAAGCAGTAGTGCTAATGCAAGAGTGCAATGCATTGATCAACAACAACATTCCTAAAAGGCAGAAGGATCCGAGAAATTTTACTGTCCCTTGTTCAATTGGAAGGGTGGACGTAGGGTATGCATTGTACGATCTTGGAGCAAGCAATGCCCCTTTCAATCTTCAAGAAACTAGGAATTGGTGAAGCTTAGCCTACTTCTATAACACTTCAGCTTGCTGATAAGTCTATCTTGTATCCTGAAGGAAAGGTTGAAGATGTCTTAGTAAAGGTTGACAAATTTATATTTCCAGCAGACTCCATCATCCTAAACTATGAAGTTGATCGGGATGTCCCAACCATCCTTGAACGCCCCTTCTTTGCTACTGGAAAAGTGTTGATAGATGTGCACAAAGAGGAACTTACTATACGTGTGGACAATCAGGAAGTTAAATTTAATGTGCTGGACATATTAAAGTTCCCAGATGATGAAGAGCAATGTCAACCTATCGACTCAATTGAGTTGCTTGAAGAAGAGGAAATGGACCAAGTTTGTGAGGTCCATGCGATGGGTGAAACTAGTAGAAGGTTTGAGCCATTAAGTTTGGATGATTGGCAAACTAAACCAACGTGTCCATCCCTAGAAGAAGCACCAAAACTTGAATTAAGACCTCTCCCTGATCATTTAAAATACATTTTTCTTGGATCTAATAATACTTTGTCTATTATTATTTTAGCTAATCTTTATCAGCCTAACGAGCTCTCTCTTATGTAGATGTTGTGGAAGCATACACATGCAATGCCTAGACGCTAGCTGACATTCATAGAATCAACCCATCCTATTGTATGCACAAAATTCGACTAAAAGAAGGGAAATCTAGATCAATCGAGCCTCAATGCAGGCTAATCCTATTATGAAAGAAGTGGTAAAGGTAGAAATTATAAAGTGGCTCAACGCATGGGTAATCTACCTCATTTCTGACAGTAGTTGAGTGAGCCCGGTGCAATGCATCCCCAAGAAAGGAGGCACTAATGTGATAGTCAATAGCAACAATGAACTCATCCCATCCAAAACTGTCACAGGGTGGCGCATATGCATGGACTATAGGAAACTCAATGCGTCGACCAAGAAAGACCACTTTCCCCTTCCTTTTATTGATCAAATGCTTGATCGACTGGCTGATAAAGAGTTTTACTGCTTCTTAGATCGATACTTAGGTTACAACCAAATCCTCATCGCTCTAGAAGACCAAGAGAAAACAACTTTCACATGCCCCTTTACGAAATTTGCATTTAGACGCATGCCCTTTGGGCTATGCAACGCACCAGGAACTTTCCAAATGTGCATGATGGTAATTTTCTCTGACTTCCTTGAACAATCTCTTGAAGTCTTTATGGATGATTTCTCAGTTTTTGGGGATTCCTATCAATCCTGCTTAAACAACTTAGAGGTTGTTGTTGCACGATGCGAGGAAACGAATCTAGTGCTAAATTGGGGAAAATGTCATTTTATAGTGACTGAAGGCATTGTTCTAGGACACAAGGTGTCCAAAGCTAGATTGGAAGTAGATGAAGCAAAAATTGATGTTATAGCAAAACTGCCCCCGCCTGCTAATGTTAAAGCCTTGAGAAGTTTCTTAGGCACACATACTTTTATCGAAGGTTTATGAAAGGATTTTCCCAGATTGCGCGACCGCTGAGAGGATGGTTGGAGTTAAACATATCCTACATATTCAATGAAGACTGCCATAACAGATTCGAGACCTTGAAGTATGCATTAACAATAGTTCCAATACTAATGGTCATGGACTAGTCATAACCCTTTATTTTAACGTGCGATGCAAGTGATGTGGCAGTCAGAGCCATGCTGGGTTAGAAAAAGGGAAATTTAATACATCCCATTTTCTATGCATGGAAAACATTGAATGAGTCCCAGGAACACTACATCACCACTGAAAAGGAAATGTTAGCAGTAATGTTTGACATTGAAAAATTCAGAGCTTATCTAGTTGGTGCATCGGCAACAATCTACATAGACCACTCCGCTATTAAGTTTCTAATGGACAAGAAGGACACGAAGCTCATGCTAATTCGTTGGGTGTTGCTACTACAAGAGTTTAATGTGGAAATAAAAAACAGAAAGGGTACTGAAAACCAGGTGGCTGACCACCTGTCAAGATTGGAAAACAAAGAGATACAGCTGGGACAAGCTAAAACTGGAGATGCATTCCTTGATGAATGCTTACTTAGAGATAAAAACAAGGAACCCTGGTATGCAAACATAATTAATTACTTAACCACAAAACAGTTTCCTGAGCACTTCAACGCACAACAAAAGAAACAGATTGTACATGATAACAAATTCTATTTTTTGGACGATCCGTTTCTTTACAAACAAGGTCCAGACTCCATCATGCGTTCATGCATCCCCGAAGTTGAAACGCAATGCATCCTAGCTCAATGTCATGATTCTCTTTAAGGGGGTCATTTCGGAGGACAAATGACTGCTGTCAAAGTCCTTTAGTGTGGGTATTTCTGGCCCACCCAGGAGTATGTTCTAAAATGCGATCCTTGCCAACGCATGGGCAATATCTCTTCACGAAATGCAATGCCACTAAACAATATATTGGAAGTTAAGCTGTTTGATATTGGGGGCATTGATTTTATGGGGCCTTTCCCTCAGTCTTATGGACACCAGTTGATTATGTATCCAAATAGGTTGAGGCAGTAGCATGTGCCAAAAATGATGCTGCAACCGTTTCAAAATTCCTGATCAGAAACATTTTTACGTGCTTTAGGTCGCCTAGGGCATTGATAAGTGATGAAAGTACACATTTTCTTAATCTATCATTTCTAAGTTACTTTGCCAAATATAATGTGAGGCACAAGATAGATACTACATACCATCCACAAACCAATGGGCAAGCTAAAGTATCCAACAAAGAAATAAAGTCTATACTAGAAAAGGT
Organism: Benincasa hispida; assembly: GCF_009727055.1. Taxonomy (NCBI): domain Eukaryota; kingdom Viridiplantae; phylum Streptophyta; class Magnoliopsida; order Cucurbitales; family Cucurbitaceae; genus Benincasa; species Benincasa hispida. The sequence goes on from NC_052350.1 coordinate 27,086,124, forward strand.
TGTCAACACATCTAGGAAAGACTAGGCACAAAAGCTTAAGGAGGCTCTATGGGCATATAGAACTGCCTACAAGACGCCTATAGGTATGTCGTCTCCTTACTCTTTGGTGTTTAAAAAAGCATGTCACTTACTTTGGAGTTGGAGCACAGGGCATTCTTGGCAGTAAAGAAGCTGAACCTGAATTTTGAAGTCACAGGAGAACATCGTAAGCTGCAACTCAAAGGACTTGATGAGTGGCGGCTCAACACATATGAGAACACAAAAATCTACAAGGAAAAGACCAAGTGTTGGCATGACCAACGCCTGAGTAAGAAAGAATTTTTTTATCGATCAAAAGTTCTTATTGTTTAACTCATGCTTGTGACTGTTCCTAGGCAAACTGAAATACAAATGGTCAAGTCCATTCATCATTAAGACAATATTTCCTCATGGAGCCGTAAAGCTCAAATGAGAGGATGGTACAAATGCATTCAAAGTAAATGGGCAGTAGGTAAAGCCTTATTTTGAAGGAAACATGGAATGCTAGAAATCATCCATCGAGCTATGCGAAGCTATTTGAAGCCCATGTTGAAGCATCCCTGCGTTAAACCAGACACATACTCCAAGGACGCTTCTTCTCTACTACTTTACTGTTTTGCTTTCTGTATATTATGTGTTTGATTTGATCTTTTCTTTGGTTCTTGTTTATTTTTTTTATGAAAATATTTTTTTTCTTGCATGTTTTTGAACGTTTGTCGAACCAACCCTGTGAAACCTTAAGTAGATGCATTAGAGCTAGGTCAATGCATTATCATGTGTTAGAAGATGAAAGGACATTCCCCATGGGGAATGAACCACTCAAGTGTTTGGGAAGCCCAAGAAGCGTCTCTTCACATCCACATTTAATGAGAAACCCAAACGTCAGCTCGTGTTCCCCAATCTCTCTCTTCTGCATTGAACTATAAAAGGGTTTAGAAACCCTTTCTCTCTTCTTTCCTTCTTCTTCTTCCCCGAACCCTCACTTTTAGAAATTCTTTAGCCCTTCGTCGTCCGACCAGACAACTCCTTCGTTCGTTCAAAATTCCTCTTTGCAACCACATTGTCAAATGCCTTGTACAGTCAGAACCTCACCTTGAGCTTCACCAGAGATTCACCGATGAGCTCTTTCTCTTCTTCTTCTTCTGTTTCTCTATCTCCCGCCTCTTCACCTTCCTCTATCTCAAAACCCACTGTTTCTACTAAGCAACAAGGCGGTTCATCTTCCACTTCTCGAAAACCATCTCAGCCCAAACACACCACGAGACCAAATCTAGCGAAGACCATTAAACAGGCTTCATCTTCGTCCAAAACCCTACCAAAATCCCAGGCTTCTGTGTCATCTACCAGAACCAAACCTTTAACACTAGTCAAGCCAGCACGCCAGTCTGCGTCTAAAAACCCTGCCAAAACAACTGTCGTGCGACCATATAGAAAGCCTGCCCCTCCACCAACTATTTCAACCATCACCCCTATCATCCCAACGCATGACCAAATTTTGGAGCACCTTCGCACTACTCTATAACCAGTCGTGCATCCATTGGCACCCCTCTTAGTTGAACCCTTAACCACAATGTTTCCATTGAAGAGGATCAAACCACCCAACCCGGCCAACCATCATCACCTATTCTTATGTTTTCACCAAGTTCGCTGCTTACCCCTACTTCTACCCCACCCGTTACACCACCTAGGCCAACTGGAAATCCACTAAGTTTTGGTAGCCCTGCATTAGAATAAACCACACACCCAACTAACCCTAAAGAGCTGGCTCGTCAAGATGAGCAAGAGGTCTTTGGACCTATCTTAGCCAGCCTAGATCAAAGACAAATGGAAGAGATAGATCAGATGATGCATCCAGTCCAAATCAATGCATCAGCTGAAGCAGTGAATGAAGCTGACCACTATATGATGATGTTGGAAGAAGAGTTAGAAGAGGAAGAAAAATGAAGAAAGATCGAAAGAAGTCGGCCCTGATGCATCCCACCCATGACAATCAAATGCGAATGATGGGCCATCAACAAGAAGAAACATAAGGTTTATTGTGGAGGAAAATGATGAAGATGATGAGGATGAAGAACATGTTGCACCCAGTCCTATAGTTGCAACGCATGAGAGTAACTCTGACTCAAGCACGTTAGAACATAGGATCGAAGAATACCGACCTGTGCGTCAAGGGCAAAGAAAAATGACCCTTTAAAGAGAATTGGAAGAAAAGGCCAGGGCGTTAGCGTACGAGGAAAAAAGTTATGAGTCTAGAAAAGGAAAAGTGATAGCTACGTCACCTAGGCAACTAAAAGGAAGGAAACATCATTTCAAAATATACTGATTGAGAAATTATTCTTCCCCGAGTGCAGTCTATTGCTCGAGTACATCACAGACACGATCGATGCAATGAGCTGGCGTAAGCTTTATGTTCCCCCTCAACGAATTTGGCCTAACCTTGCTTGCTGCTTTTATGAAAGTGAGTTTGATGAGAATAAGGACGCAACGCTTGTAGATGATAACTTGGCGCGCTTCTCTTCCAACAAAATCAATGAACTGCTCGACGCAATCAATAATCCAGACGCAGAGAGTAATTGCATCCTGGAACAACCAACTCCAGACCAACTGGAGGATGCGTTAAGAACTGTGGCCAAGTCTAGAAGCACACGACAGATTTCGAGAATAGGTGTTATGATGATGGCTTCCATAAATCTTTCACCAGATGCAAATCTGTTGTTATACTTGATCAAAAACTGTATCATGTCTACAACGCATGATGAGACGGTTTCAAGAGAACATCTTGGCCATTTACTGCATCATGCAGCGCATCCCCTTTGACATTGGAAAAATAATAGTGGATCAGTGCATCCCCCTTGACATTTACGCATTGTGTGATCGTGCAGGCATTCCTCTAGAGGATGACTACAAGGAAGTTAACGATCATATGGATATTAAACTGATCAGGTGTTTGCTCCGTGGCTCGCCCAACCAACCTGTCTTATCTTTCAAGACCACGACAACTAGTCCTCAACCCTCCAAACGCACAGCCAAAAAAGACGCGTAGAAGATTTTGACAATGAACACAACGATGATACTTCCATAAACGAGCAAGAATCAGAAGAAGAGCTAGCGTTGGAGCACGAAGAAGGCCATCTTCACCTAAACTTACCTCTTTCCACCCTAACTCTGTCTTCCCCAGTCAATGACCCAATTGATACAACACATCAAACTGAAACACATGAGGATCAAGTTGGTGTGAATCACAACCTCTGCTTTTCTCCTCCAAGATCCCCAATATTGCCCTCCTAACCATCATTTATGAACCGACTAGGTTGGAAACAAGCAACACCCAACATACTGAAGACCTAGTTGGGGAAATGCAAGAAACCCAACAACTCGCCATCAATATAGCCTCACCTCAAATACAAGCCAACATGGATGAGCTAAAAGAGTTCATCCAAGACCAAATAAGACCATTGGCCACATCCATGGAAGCAGTTCACATGTAGCTGACAACATTGCAATGCCGGAATATAGTGTTAAGGGATTACATGTGCCAACAGACGAAGAGAAGCCATGACCAGTTTAACTTCACAACTTAGTATATCAATCAGATCCTGATGGGGATGTTCGCGTTGCCTTCTTTGCCAGCCCACTTGGTTAATACCCTACGATTCATGGATGAAGACCATGCACCTGAACGTAGGGATGATGCGCCAACGCAATAAAGATTTGGGGTGTTAGCTTGTATTTTGTTTTTTTTTAATTACTCTTTTGTAAGCGTTAGTTTTTTTTTTTATTCCAATGTATTCTCCTCTATATTACCGAATGAAACATTTATCAATTTTTATCATTTTGTTTTTCCCGTTGGATGCCTTTCTTGATTCCTTAATTATCTTCTTATCTTGTGCTTTGAGTTGATACCTCGATGATATTAATAATGTAAACCCTATAAATTTGAAGTTAGGCGTTAGAAATATCAACTTTGAAACTTTTCTAAAAATCAAACATATGTTTTATCCCTAACACGTGCAAGCCCCAACTCAAACCTCCTTTTGAAAATCTTAAGGAATTTTTATAGTTCTCTTTCAGCAATGAGGACCTTGCTAATCTCCAAAATTTGGGGGTGTGGGAGTCCGAGTTTGAATGCGTCAAATTGTGTATAAAAGTTTACATTTGATCCCAATATATATATATATATATATATATATATGGACGTAATAAGCAGACTCCTTTGTCAACGCAACATAAAAGAAAATTTCAGTTAACAAGAGTTAAGATTAGGAATGACACTTAACCGTAGTTGGATGCTCGCATGACACCCATGGTAACAAACCAAAACAAAGTTAAGTATCCAAGACCAATGCATCCCAACTCCACTATCTAAGCTTAAGAAAAACTCAATCATCTTGAAACGCATAGATGCTTAGATATGAGTTCAGTTGTGAATGGCACTCGCTCATAGTTGGATGTTCGCATTACACTTGTAGGGGCAAGCCAAAACAAAGGTGGGTCACCTGAATCAAAGCATAGGTGGTCTTGAGAATAACAACTTTCATTTTTTTAAAGTCTTTTTTTACAAGAATAGAGTCTAATGCATTATTGGTTTAGAAAGATGAAAATGTTTTGGGAATAAAAAGAGATTGAAAAAAAGGCTTGCAGCATATAAGATTAGATATATATTTTTTAGAGAAGGAAAAAAAAACCTTAGAACACTAACTGGCAGCGTCTGAAAAGCATATGAACTGGTAAGTGGCTGACTAGGGCATGGAAATTAATGCTATCTTGTCACAAGTTCCTGAGGAAAACACCTATAAATAAGAAGACCTACAACCAAAGAAGGGGGACATTCTTAGAGAAACCATATAACTTAGATCGTAATTGCTCTGTCGTTGCCAGAATGAGATAGGAGGAAAAGAACCATTGTCATCGTTGATTAAAGAGAGTTGTTGAAGACCAAGCTTGAGAGAGAGTTCTTCATCATTTATTCACCAAGTTGATTGTACACGCATTTGAATCAAGCCAAAGAGGACAAGAGATTGAACTCTACGACTTGACTTCTTTCCTTTATTTTATTTCACTTTCGTTTTTCATTCCATGTGATTAAGTGTGATTGTTGTAAACGTAGTTTCTATCTTTAAAATTCAATCTTACATTTGATCTATCCACTCTTGTCTCTTTGTTTACATTCCATTGTATGTGATTGCCACATTCCTAACTTGTTGCATACTTAAATTTCAAGCTTTAATCATCTTGATCACTTGGTTGAAGTTATAAAGTAGTTAAACTATCCGAGAAAATATAATAACTAAAGAATGCATTGAATCAGAACACACAGTATATTTAGAGATAAAAATACTTGTGTGTTTACTACTTGCTGTGACCAACGAATACACCCAATAAATATGTGGCATTCGCATTGAGAAATATTGAATAGTATGATCTAAAGGAATAGAAATCTAATGCATCCACATGCACTTGGTTTGTAAACAAGCATTCATATCATCTTTACTTCACCCTTACACCTTCACTCACGTGTTCATCTTACTTGGAATCAACGGATATCCCAAGCGTTTAGCACAACTCATTCATATTTGGATCTAATTTAGGAAAATCTTGTACGCATTAAAGTGCATTACATCATCTCAACGCATCGCCTAATCCTCTCACCTAGAGAAGTGATTCATCATTCATTTCCATCTATCTCAACCTTACTTTTCACCCTTATTTACATGCACTTTTAGATACAAATCACGAGGCAAACACTCAAATATATGTTTTTAGTGGATAAAACATTCTTAAGCTCACAACAATTTTCACAGTTCTCAGTGTGAATGTGTTAAAGTGTTGTTAATTTTCAGCATCTTAAACCCTATAGTTATATATGGAAAGGGTTTTCACACATCTTTTGGTGCTAGTTTCAGTTATGTCAAACGGTGACCCACGTTTTTAAGGAAATCGGACGTGAGGATTTCCATAAGCAGCGGAAGGATCGTTCCAAATTTCATTCGTATATGAACAATACAATTACAATCACAAAACGGAAACAACAGGCTATGCGCAAAACAGAAATTACAGCATGCTTTTCTACAGATCAAGGGATAGAAATTAACATACTTTTGAAGACTCATCTTCAATCTCCTTTCATCAAGAACACTTGTTCACAGTAACATGGCAACACAAGAATGCTCATACACTTCAACCGCTACACTGCACGATCCACAACAATCTCAAACAGAATGATCAGCTGGATCACAAACACAACGGACGCTACGAACAACCACCACAGAACCTCGACTGTGTCGAGTTGAGTATGACACCACCAAAAAGGTTAACTTGGTATCCCCGATGTGAGAATTCAGAGTGTGGACTCTATGTAGACTTGGTTAGAGGATGAGACCGGAGGAGAACAATCGTGTAAATGGTTGAGCATGTGGGAGATGTAAATCCTATCGTATAGAACGATACCCAATCGATTAACAAAAACTATGCAATCGTCTAGCAAAAGCTATGCTATCGTTTCTTCATCGGCCAGCTGAGAGTCTATCGTATAGAAACTCTCCATGATCGTCTAGTCTCTCCAAGCTGTCGTTTAGTAGATCTGATTTACTTGACAACCTTTTCCTGAAAACTTTTCAAGATTGGAAATCTCAAATCAACATTCACTAAATTTAGGAAAACATTTTTCCTTTTATCTTACGGTTACCTTGAAACCACCAATAACCTCTCACTCAATTGGTTATTAGAGAAAAAAAAAGATAATTATCCAATAATTTATATTATTATAAATATATATGATAACCAACTTACCATACTACATTTATAACCTATAATTTTTACTTTTCATCTCATGAAACATATAAACCATAACTCTTTTTCTGTTCCATGACACTTAATCTAAATTTCATTTACATTAACTCTCCACTAGATGTATCTCATACACCAGACTGATCATATCATATATAATCGAATTACCTTTTGTCAGTTTGAACATTTCAAATCAACACTAAGAACTGATCCTCAGCTTGAATCCATTGAGCTACCAAGGGGTCCTTATGGAACTGTAGCTCGAAGCTCCAACGGTATGTGAATAACTGAGTAAACTCTTTAGTCACGGGATCCACCATCAGTTAACTGTCAGGCACTCCACTAAAGACCGACAACTAAACTCTTTTTACCACAGGTATACTATGTGTCCATCTTAACCAATCAACAGTGTGACAATTCTTCATAGATCGCTCGTAAGTACAACTTAGCCAATAACCGTTATGCCCCTATAGTTACATCTAAATCCTTAGGTATCACCGACCCTCTAATGAACATAATTCATAGTCCTACTATGACTGAGTCCTCTCTTCCAAAGAGAAGTTGTGGCCACTATATTCAAGCCCCGGAATCAGCCCTTAAGGGAGCAATCTATCTATTTACCCCTATTTCGGGGAAGGAGTGAATTTCATCTCGTGTAACTGAGTTCCTAGCTCTCAAATCAAACAAGTCTCCAAAAAGGTAGGCATGTTGAGTTGGCAATCTGACCACTCTCACCCATACTAATCAAACAACCGCCCTTAAAGGCAGAAGTTCCAAAAACACTCAAGATTGAGGTCATGTCATCTATGGTCATTTAGGTGAAATGTATGTATCCAGTATCAATGACATTATATACAAAGACGAATCATCTCGTGGTCCAGTCTTATAGAAACTCTTTGAATAGGATACCCCTGTTCGCATGTCTCCACATGAATGGTCAGGTTCTACCATCTGTAGTGGTTTACAATACTTGCAAACCTCTACAAAGTGGGTTGTATCCGTAGTGTCACCAAGATCAGGTATCTCACCTTAATCCTTATACTACAGACCTATTTGGTTATCACTTAAGGAATGATCCATTTGTATATCTCATATACATGCTTAAGATTACATACAATAACCATGGAGCTTTGTTTATTGGATATGACTAAATGCTAAAATGAATTAACACTTATTTTATTCATAAGCAATGTGTATAATTACAAACAACGAGACTCTGGGAGAATTAGTACACTAATCCCAACAGTTTTACATTCATTTTTGGAAGAGTCTCCCAGAAGGTGTTGGACACCAAGTTGGAAAATATTATAGCTTTCAACCCACATACTGATGGTCAAACAGAATGTGTGAACCAGATATTGGAAGATATGTTGCGTGCTTGTGCGATAGAGTTTTCAAGAAGTTGGGACTCTCACCTGTATTTTATGGAGTTTGCATATAATAACAGTTACCAAGCCACCATTAGCATGTCACCATTTGAGGCTCTATATGGGAAGAGTTGCAGGTATCCTGTATATTAGGATGAGGTAGGTGAGAGAAAGTTTTTAGAACCTAAGCTAGTACAAACCACGAATGAGGCAATACAGAAAATTAAAGCTCATATGTAAACAACTCAGAGCAGACAGAAAAGTTATGTTGACGTTAGGCGTAAAGACCTAGAGTTTGAGACTAGTGATAAAGTGTTCTTAAAAGTAGCACCTAAGAAAGGTGTTCTGAGATTTGGAAGAAAGGGAAAGCTAAGTCCACGATTTATTGAGCCTTTTGAGGTTTTAGAGAGAATTGGTCCTGTAGCTTATCGTTTGGCGTTACCACTGTTACTCTCTTCAATTCATAATGTTTTTCATGTTTCGATGCTGAGATGTATGTGACAGATCTGTCCCATGTGGTGGGCTTTGAACCATTACAACTGAAGGAAAACTTGAGTTATGAGGAGAAGCCTGTAAGGATTCTCGCCAGAGAGGTGAAGACGTTACGCAACAGGGAAATAACACTTGTGAAAGTTCTACCAGTTCGAGGAGGCTACATGGGAGCGAGATGATGAGATGAAAGCCCAGTACTCGGAGCTTTTTCAGGAGTGAACTTTTGAGGACGAAAATTCTATAAGGAAGGAAGAATGTAACTTCCTGAGTTTTTTATAATTTTAAAATTCAGTATTTTCGGAATATTTGAGGAAATTTTGTTAATTTTGAAACTTAGTTTTTTTAAAGGGAAATTTGAGAGTTATATCGAATTAAATTATTTTTCTTAAGTTAATGTCGAAAATTGAGGATATGTTGGGAGAATTGATTTTATTTTGAAAATTCAGGTTTTGAAGAGGAAAAAGAAAGGATTTTGAATATATATATGTGTGTGTGTGTGTGTGTGTGTTTTGAAAAAAAGGGATGAAATAAAATAAAATATAATAAATTTTAATAAATAAATTTTTTTTTTTTTTTTTAAAAAAAGTAAATCTCTCTCCCTTTCTCGTTCTCTTATGCATCCCCCATCCTCGAAACTCTTTCCACGCAAAACCCTTATCCTGGTCACCGAAGCTTGCCCTCAGCAGCCGCTGCTCGTCAAGCCCTAGTGCTGTCTCCAGCCATCGACTCGTCGCTCACTGCATCGGAGGCTCGGCTTCTCCAGTCGTCCGCTGTCATTTGTGCAACCGAAGCTCGTCCGTTGTCGGATTCGTTTTGTCCAGCCGCCCCTCGCCTTCATCGCACCCGCCCACAGCCTCTGGTCACTGGCAACTATTGTTTGTGTGAGTCAAACGATTTTTTTCTTTTTCTGAGGTTGTGGTAACATTTGGCTTGTTGGGATAAAATTTTTTGGCTTAGATCTTGAAAGATCCACTTTGATTTAGGATTAACTTTATATGTTCCTCTTGGTATTAAAGGTTTAGGTGGAGCTTTCTGAGGAAAGTAGCGGCTGTTTCGTGGTGGTCTTTCTTCTTTGGCAACTTTTGAGATACAAATAGTTTATGTGGTAAGAAGTTTGGTTCAACATCTAGCTTAGAGATAGCTAGGTGGAGGTATCATTGGATAAACTAAGGTATTGATATTAGAGTAGCGCAGTGGAAACGTGGTAATAACAAGGTTATAGGAGGTTACAACAGTGGTTGTTGTGAAACCTAAAACCAGAGTTAGTTCGAGTAAATTTCGAGGACGAAATTTCTTCAAAGGGGAAGTAAATGTAAACCCGAATTTAAATTTCCTTACTTAAGCAAGTGATAAAATGAATTAACTAAGTGAAAGTTAAATCCTAAGTTAAGGGGAAGGAAATTTCTAAGTGTTAAGTAGATTTTCTTTGAATAAATTAAGTTGAGCTTTAATTGGTAAAATTGTAATGAAATTTGTATAATAAGTATGTTGATGAGAAAGTTAGTGTGTAATGGTGAAGAAAGAATGGGGATTTGAAAAGAAAAATATGGAATTGAGTTGGGAAAGTTGGGGAAAAATAATAGGTAGGTTGAGCTAGTGTGGAATAATATAGAAATTAAGTTTGGAAAATTTGGGGAAATTTCGGCTAAGTATAGAGAAGTTAAGTGAAATGCATTATGGCTGAAGGACCAAGAAAAATATGGAAGTTATGTGTAATGCGTGTTGTGCACAAAGCACTGGAAGGCAAGTGACTAGTGGCACAATCGTGTAGAAATTGTACGGAGACAAACAATGTTTGCAGTAGCTAAGAGTGCGATCGTTGAGAGTGAGATCAGCGAGATCGTTGAGAGCGAGATCATTGAGATCGAGACCAGCGAGATCATTGAGAACAAGATTTTGAGCAAGAAAGATTGAAGAGAGCGAGAAAGTGGAAGAGAGCGAGATTGGAGAGAGCAAGACCAGCGAGAAAGAGGGAGAGAGCGAGATTTTTAGCTAAAAAGTTGGAGAGAGCGAGATTTTGACCGAGAAAGTGGAAGAGAGCGAGAGTGGAGAGAGTGAGACCAGCGAGAAAGTGGGAGAGAGCGAGAGTGGAGAGAGCGAGAACAGCCTGTGCGTCAGCCACGCCTTGTTCGGTGCTGCATTCGAACGTCACGCCCACGCCTCGCCTATGCATTGAACGGCCGAGCAAGCTTCTGGGCGATGTATTTGGAAGCATTAGGGTGGATTATGCATTTAAAAACCCTAATTTGAATACAAACAAAGCTTGAAGACGTAAGGGCAAACGTCAATTAAAATCTAGGTGTCCGATTAAGAGAAATTCCTAAACCCTAAGAAATTGTGTTGATGCTTTGGGAAGAACACATTGAACCAAGGTGAGGTCAACTTACATTGATAAAGGGAGGATTAACATTTGGCCATGCAGCCAAGTAGGTGCTGTCAATCCCAAGAGCAATTTGAACACCTATAAATAGGGAGTTGGGATTTCATTTTCAAGTCACACAAAAATCATAAATTTTGTAGAGAAAGTAGAGGGCAGTGAGGGTTTAGAGGAACGTGTCAAGTTTGGACGAAGAGATCTTCCAATCTGCTCGTGCGTTTGGAGTGACTCTAAAGCCATCTGAAAGCTCTGGAAGTCTAGTTTTCAGATAGGGCTGCCAGAGGAAAAATCTCAATGGACTTGGGCTAGAGGTTGAGAAGAAGGCAGAAGGGTTAGACTATCAGATCAGTCTGAGCCAGTCTTGAAGATTTTAAGATTCCGGCCAAACCACGAAGAATTCTGAGCTAAAAGTTTAGGGTAAGATTCTTAAGACATTTTAGAATAAGTTTGTAGAAGGAAGTATTTCCAAATAAGGTACGGAACTATAAGTAATCTAAGTTGAAATTTGAATCTGGATTCTAGGGGTGAAAAAGGGACCTAAGGAGCTACTAGAGTGAAAAGTTCCTAACAGTTCGAGGTGAGTGGCTAAAATATTTTCGAACTAAAATGTTTTAAACTGGTTTGATTACAAATGTTTTATAGAAAGCATGTTTGCGAAGATATTCTTATGCCTACTAGTTTTATAAAGTGGTTTCCAAGCAAGTTTGAATTGTGATTTGAATGCATGCATATTGTTGAAAAACTATTTATATATGCATATGTATTGATTTTATCCAGCATGCGTCACCATCTTTAAAGCCATGTTATATATATGTTATACTGTACATGCTTTAAAGAGAAAAGTTGTTGATAAATAGTTTTGGAAAAATGCGATGTCGAAGTACAAGGAGAAGGTATCTATTGGTACTGAAGTACATTTGAGAAGATACCAAGCCAACAGGATACTGAAGTACGTTGGAGAAGGTATCCTAGTAGCTTGATACTGAAGTACAAGGAGAAGGTATCTGAGCAGTAGTACCTAATGTGGCCACAGGTGGAATAAAGTTAGAGATTGAGCAAAAAGGGTTCTCCTCTGACTATAGTTGGTGTTTGGGATTAATTTTACAGTTATACCAAATACTTTGATTTGAGAAATGATTTTACTGTTTTATGTTTAATAAAAAGTTTTATATACATTAACGCTTGGGATTGTTTATGCTGCATTAAATATATTTCAGATAAAACTATCTTCTTAAAAATTATGATGAGAATTTACTATGTTTTCTCGGTCACTTCACTAAGCATAAGCTCAACACAACTAACCGTTTTTCAAATGTTTTTGTCCGCCGCCCGCCCTCCCCCCCCCCCCCCCCACCCCCACAGGTAGCGGTCAAATCCTCTGAAAACAGCTCAGTATCTGCTCTGCCACTAAAGGACGAAAAGACTTATAACCGTTTGCTATGTGGTTACTGTTAATATTGTACACATGTTACTATTGTTCATATAGGAACTAGGGTTTGTGGGTTTTAGGACTTATAAATCTAATGTTGTAAATACTCTAAGTTAATAAATTGTGGGCCTACAGCCATCCCGTTGCATATAATTTGTAATTGGTATCAGAGTTATTCCGCAGGAGTTTTTAGGCAGTAAGTGTCAGCCTAAGGGTTGATAACTGCTGCAGTCACACCCTTCTCTAGGCTAAGAGAGTGGTTTGGGGTGGGGTGTGACACCCTAAAAGCAGGAAGAATTGAATTTCGTCTTGCACCCTATGTACTCAACTATCTACCTGGTCTTATATTTGAAATGGGGGGCTTATTGAGCCGGCACTGATGATCCAACCTTCACCCATGCAAATCTAAGGATAATCCCGAATAAATAGGAGTTCAAAGTTAGCTTAGAATTAAGGTCAAGTTACCTAGGTCATTTCTTTGAAATAGTTAGTCTAAACAGTAAATAGCGTTATAAAGTAAGGGTGACTTATTCTTGGTCCGATCTTATACAAATTCTTTGCACAGAATGCCTTCACTCGCATGTCTCCACATGAACGATTCAAGATCACATCATTTGTATCACTTTACATTAAATGTAACAACTACAAAGTGGGTTGCATTCTATAGTGTCCTCAAGATAAGGTATCTTGCCTTATTTGTATACTATAGACCGTTTTGGTTATCTACTTGAACTTGAGCCACATTTATAGTTAGCTCATGATTAAGGTCAAGTTACATAGGTCATAGCTTTGAATTAGTCAGTTTTAAACAGTAAATAGCGTGATAAAGTAAGAGTGACTTATTTCTTGGTCCGGTCTTATACAAACTCTTTACACAGGATGCCTCAACTCGTATGTTTCCACATAAACGATTCAAGATCACATTGTTTGTAGCACCTTACAACAATTGTAACAACTACAAAGTGTACCACATTCTATAGTGTCCCTAGGTTAAAGTACCCAGTCTTATTCGTATACTATAGACCGTTTTGGCTATCTACTCGAACTTGATCCACTCTTATGTCTCCACATAAAGTCCAAGTCGTTATGCTATAGCCAGGGGTTTGTTAGATAATTGGATTTAGTCTTATTACAAGTTTAATTTACATGTACAATAACAACTTTATTGTAAATAGAATAAGTTTAAAGATTACAAACCATGAGTTTTAGGACATACAACCCAACAAACTCTCACTTGGACTAAAACTCTAGTGGGTTTATATATAAACAATGTTGAGTAAGAGAGAATAAACTATAAATACAAATAACTAGGACATCAGATACCTATGAATTCTTCCACTTGCCCTAAATTTATGAATCTTGTAGTCCTAGTCCAACTAAGTGACCCTCGAACACTTTATTGTGAGGATCTTTGTAAAAGGATCAGCCAGATTTTCTTTTGAGGCTATTTGCGTGGCGATCACGTCTCCTTGGTGTACTATCTCCCAGATGAGATGATATTTGCACTCGATATGCTTCCCGCTTTTATGGCTCCTCGATCCTTTGGAATTTGCAACTAATCCACTATTATGATAATAAAGGGTGATAGGCAGATGCATATTTGGAATTACTTTCTAATCGATCAAGAATTTCCTTAGCCATACTAGTTCTTTTGTTGCTTCAGATGTAGCAATATACTCTGCTTCCACGGTGAAGTCAACAATACAACTTTTCTTTATACTCTTCCGTACTATAGCTCATCCATTAAGAGTAAATACTAATATTGAAGTATCTAGAATCTACATTAGTTTTAATACTAGAATCGGTGTATCCTGTAAGGATTAGATCCTTAGAACCATACACAAGCTGGTAATCCCTCATTCTCCAAAGATACTTGAGGATATTTTTAACGACAGTCCAATGATCATATCCAGGATGGACTAAAATATGCTGACTATTCCAACTTTATAGCATATGCTTGGGCGTGTACATAACATGGGATACATTAAATTCCCAACTGCTAATGCATAAGCAACTTATTTAATAACCTCAACCTCTTGAGGTGTCTTAGGACACTATTCCTTAAACAAATGAATTTATGTCTAAAAGGTAACTGTCCTCTCTTGGAATTTTGCATTTTATATTTACACAAAATTTATCTATATAAGATGCCTGAGATCTAGCGTTATATTCTTACGATTCCAAACATTTTGAATTCCAAGAACATGCTGTGCATCTCCCAAATCTTTCATTTGAAATTGTGATGCTAGTCATCCCTTAACGTCAGCAAGCATACCTCATTCCTAATGAGTAGAATATCATCAACATATAATACCAGAAAAGCTACAATTTTGTTGAAAATTTTTTTATACACGAGGTTCTTCAATGTTCTGTTCAAAACCATAAGATTTGATCACAATGTCAAAATTTTAATTCCAGGATTAAGATGCTTGTTTCAACCCATAAATGGATCTTTTAAGCTTGCAAACCTTTCGCTCTTGACCTTGTTCAATAACCCCTTTAGTTGAGATATATGGATACTCTCTTCAAGGTAACCATTCAGAAAAGTTGACATCCATTTGTCATATTTCATAATCATAAAAGGCAGCAATGAATAAGAGTTTTTAATAGATTTGATCATGGCAACCGAAGAGAAGATTTCTTCATAGTCTACCCCCTCTCTTTGGGTAAACCCTTTTGCCGCGAGTCTAGCTTTGTAGGTCTCTACCTTTCTAGCTTGGTCTCATTTCCTTTTGTAGATTCATTTGCAACCAATAGGTTTTACCCCATCTGGTTTATCTATAAGTTCCTAGATTGAATTCAAGTACATAGATTCCATTTCGAGGTCCAAGACTTTTTTCCACTAGTCTCGATCCACATCTTCCATTGCCTGCTTAAATGTTAATGGATCCTCTAAGCCATCATTAGGTACGAAGACCTGAGTTTCTGTCAAACCCATGTAATGGTCGGGCTATTGATCTTCTACTACGTCGAGACACTCTCAAATCTTGAGAGTGATGTGACATACCAGATGTACTAGTTTCATCAACAACTCTTGTTGAAGGACTAGCCTGATCAACAACCTTTTGTGGATCTATCTGTAGTTTCTTTGGTCATTTTACTCAATACTAGTTTACTTCGAGTTTGATAATTTCTTATGGGGTTCTCCTCTAAGAATGTAGCTTTTCTGATACAAACACTTTTTCATCTTGAGGATCATAAAATAGACCACATTTTGTTTCTTTGGGATATCCTACAAATAGGTATACTTTAGAACATTGTTCCAACTTCTTCGAATTTTACATTAACGCATGTGTCGGGCATCCTCAAAACCTGAAGTGGCATAAACTACTTTTACGTCCTCTCCGTAGCTCATATGGTATTTCTAAAACACTTTCCGAGGGAACCATGTTCAAAATATATGCTACAATCTAAACTACATATCCAAAATGAATTAGGCAACTGAGCGTAACTCATCATCAAACGAACCATGTTTAACAGGGTTCTATTTCTCTTCTCCGCTACATCATTTTTCAGCAGCGTACCAGGTGTTATGTGTTAAGATTAAATTTCATGCTCTATCAAATAATCCTGGAATTTCAAGTCCATATACTTACCACCTCGATCTGATCGAAGTGTTCTAATATTTTTACCTAATAGGTTCTCAACCTTTGCTTTATATTCCTTGAACTTTTCAAGAGTTTCAGACTTATGATGCATTAGGTAAATATAACCATATCTAGAATAATCTAATGAAACTAATGAAATATTCAGATCCTACTCGTGCTTTAACGTTCACCAGACCACAGAGGTCTGAATGTATAAGCCCTAGAGGTTCTTTGTGATAGAGTAAATTAACATGCAGTGGAGAAAATCAGAATCAATAAGCACTCTAATTATACTTAATTTGAGTTGAAAACATTCATCAAAATAACTATTACAGAAGAAGGTTTGCTGAACACAATACCTTTGATGAAACCTCTTTAGAAACCAACTGAGCTCCACGTAAAGATGATTCAATCTGCAAGTAGACCATGATGACGGGAAATTAGAAGTCAATTTTACTCGAAAACTAAAATCTCGTGGATGAGGTATGCCATGCATGTTCCTAAGATATGTTGTTCGTTACTATCGTGATTCGAGCTAGGAGTGTATTGTATAAAATAATTGGAAAAATAAGTATGAATGATAATCTGGTAATTTGATGCATTGATGTATTTGTAATGCGTTGGTGCATTAGAGATGTGCAACAGAACGCATGACACTCCTCTATTGACATTCAAGTTTTTCTAAATTAGATCCAAGTATAAATCCAATTTAGGTTCCTGGTAAGTCTAGGGTTAAACTCAGGGATTCAGATTAAGCTAACGCAGACCTTGCGTTGTAGCTGTTGTAGGGATATCCTAAATGTATGCAGAAATGTGTTATTTACACTAAGGTGTTGTGTGTATACAAGAAGATATAAAAGGGTTGAATAGAGAACGATGGATCATGTGAAAATGGATTTTTATGCAAGTGGTATGCGTTGATCTAAGTTGAATGTACACAAACTAGAATGTGATGAATGAGATGATTTGTTTATCTTTGTTTATGCATTAGACTTTATTCGACACTTCTCAATGCGAATAACATACAAAGACTATCTCTAGGATGTATGGTCAAACACAGGATGCAATATAATAACAATAAGTCTATCTCTAGATGTACTATGCGTTCTAACTCGATGTTGGCTTATTTATTCTCTTGAATAGTCTAAGCTAAAGATACTTTTACCGCTTTTAGTTGGCTTAAGCATTTGAAATAAAATTTTGCATGAAGTATAGATGCATCCAACATAAACAGGAAATAAACAATGGCAAAGTGTGATAGATCAAATATGTGGATTTATAAAGAAGCAAATTGTCTTTACAAAAGCAATACTTAATCAGATGAAAGGAAATGAGTCAAGTTGCAGAGTACAATCTCTTGTATCTCTTTGGCTCAATTCTAGTTGTGTACAATCACTTGTATAAGAATTGGATGAAGTGTCTCTTTCAAGCTCGGCTTCCTCCGCTCCTTGATCGGCGGTGGTGGTGATTCTCTTCCCTTCTGCTCTTCTTGGCACCACAGCACAACTCTAAAGATCTAAAACTACGATTAAGCTAATACTGAGAGTGAGAACTTAAAATTTTCTGAACTTTGAACTCTAGAGGGATTTATTTTATTTATAGGCATTGGTCTTCTCAAGCTTGATAATGGGTAGCATTAAAGTCCATGCCCTGGTCAGCCGCCTAACACTCAGAAGCTTTCTAGACGCCACCCGCTGCAGGTGCCAATGCTTGCAAGTGGTGATTTGACACAAACAGCCTGAATCAATGAACCTTCCTTGCGTTGAATCCCTTCGACGCATGGCCTATGTGTTAGCCTTTGCCAGTGACACTTCTTAATCATGCGTTAGCCTCTAGTTGAAATCCTACAATACAATGCGTTAGTGCCGCAATACTTTAGTAATAAACATTCTTTTGCATGAGTTTGCTAATGATTGAGTAATTCCATGCATTTCTTCTAAAAATGAGGAGAATTTATCATTAAAAACCTTAATTGTTCCAACTTAAGAGCCACCATAACTTGTATTTCTACAAGTTATCACCACCCCCAAATTGTCCTTAAGTATTCCATAAATAATTCTTTGTTATCTCCTTTGTCCTTAGTGTGTAGTGTTCACCTCTCATCATATTCACTTATAAGCTTGAGACAAGAGTTTGGAAAATGTAATGCAGGTTGATTCTTTTCTAAAAGGAATAATGTTTTATTTCAAGTGCAGCAAGCTTTTTGTCAACAACTCCTTTCGTTTCTCAAAACATTCCTGTTTTTTCTAAACTAGCAATGCATTAGATGTTTTTTAAAATAGATGCCGGCTAAAAAAAAAAAGTATGAATTTTCAATTACCCATGCGTCGAAGTAATCCCTTAGAACGTAAGGAAAAAATGATAGAAATTTTTCATTCATTTTCATAGTACAACATGAAATAAACAAACAAGGCAAACAAATACAAAAGATTATCAAATAATACAAAGTACAAAACAACCAACACCCCAGAACTTATTGTGCTGGTGCGTCATCCTTATATTCTTCTGCAGGGTCTTCATCCATAAAACGCAGAAGGTTTCTAAGATGAGTAGGTACCAGTGGCAGAGAAACATTCTGACCAAGACCTGATTAATGTACTGCATTATGTAAACAAATTGGTCTTGTATTCTTCTTGTTTGCTGCCGTAAGTAATCCCTTAGAACCTTATTTTGTTGCTGAAGACCTTTAATGGACGCGGCCAATGGTCGGAGTTGATCACTAGTGAAAGTTTTCAACTCTTCAATGTCAGTGCTTCGTTTTGGCGGTGTTGGCTCTTCACTTCTTTGAACTGGGTCTTCAAAATTTCCTATGTTACTCGACCCTAACCCATTTGGTTCAAAAATGATTGGAAGAGGCACAAAAGTGGGAATTGGAATTGGTGAGGGCAATTGAAGGGGACAAGGGATGTTTTGATCTACATCGGTAGGCTCTTGGTGCGTTAGATCAGAACTCCATTCTTGCGGGGCCACTGGTGAGTTTTGGAGAGTGAAGTTTAGGTCTGGCCGCACTTCTTCATCCATAAGTGCATGCTCTGCTTCGTAATCTTCATTGCTATGTTCAATTATCCGGACGCGTCTTCTTTTGGGGGTGCGTTTGAAGGATCGAGGTATGGCTGCCACTTTTTTGCGAGGTAGGGCAGCCTGATTAACTTGATGTCCATCAGACCGTCGATCTTCTCATAATCATTCTCTAGAGGGATGCCCCCGCGTTCACACAGTGTGTAGATCAGCCATGGAAAATAAAGTTGTCCTCGTGGTTTGGTTTGGATGACTTTGATCTGATCCCTTATTATTCTCCCTACATCTATAGGGATGGACTGCATGATACAGTAGGTAGCCAAGACACGTTCTTTTGACAATGTCTCATCATACGTTGTAGGCATGATGCCTTTCTTAATCAGATAATACCACAAGTTCGCGTCTGGCTGTAGGTTTTTGGAAGCTAACATCTTTGCTCCATTTCTTAACGTTTTCCACTTGCTTCCAGGCTTGGCTACCACTCTTAACGCAACTTCAACTTGGCTCAGAGTTACTTGTTCCAAGATGTGGTTGCCTTCTGCGTCTGGATTACTTGTGATATTGAACACTTCATTTGATCTTATCAGCTGAGAAGCGCACCAATACCCCATCAACAAATGTTGTACTTTTCTCCATGTCGAACTTACTACTGTAAAACAGGCGAACAAGGTTGGGCCAAATTCTTGTATGCCTAACGCATAGCTGACCCTAACCCATTGCTTCCACGGTTTCAGTTATGTATGCTGGCAATGGGTGGCGTTCGGGAAAGAAGCCTTTCTCTGCAAGAATGTCACTGAACTAGCGCTTCCTTTCTGTGGTCTTTTTAGGTAACGCGTTGGTTACCTTGCGCTTGTCCGCCTCATGTGCCTTGGCTTCCCGTGCCAGCTCCCTTAATTCGTTTTCCAATTCCCTTTGGAGAGCTGACTTCCTTCGCCCCTGTCTTGCGGGCTGATAATGTTCCAATTCCTTCTTTAACACGTTATGCCTTGAACAGCTCCCACGCGTTGTATCCTCAGGACCGGATACGATCTGCTTATCTTCTTCCTCCAAGATTAATTTTCTCTTTCTCGTCACTCTCTTTGCTTTTGAGGGCCCTTCATTCGCTTTAGTTTGGCGAGATTGCGACACGTCTAGGCCAACTTCCCTTTCTCAATCTTCTTCATCATCTTCTTCTAATTCCGCTTCGAGCATCATTGCATAGTGTTCCGCTTCATCCATTTCAAGTGATGCGTTGGGTGGGTCAGAACGCATCACTTGTTCTTCTTCTTGGCCTTGATTCAGACTTGCCAAGATAGCTCTGAACACTTCTTGCTCGTCCCTCTAAGCCAATTCCACTAGTTCTTCGAGGTTTTGCTTTGACGCAGGACTATCAGAGCTGGGCCTTCGTGGAGTGAATAGTGGGGTGCCTGATGGGGTATGCGGCGACCCAGGGGATGAAATGATGATGGGTGAATGCAGCGGTTGGCTGGATGCGTGTGCTTCAATTGGGTAGATGGTGGCCAAGGGTTGTATGGACAGTGGAGGAGGTGGACGCACGGTAGGCGATCGGGTGTTATGGAGGTAGGTTGGAATATGGTCATGCGTCACACCCACTAGAGTGATATTCGGAATGAGAGGTGGTAGGGCGGGCTTGGTGTTAGGCTTTTTGGCAGCTGCGGAGGACGAAGGGCACTGATGCCTTTGTTTTGAGGGGGTTTTAGGTTTTGGTTTTGCGATGGTTTTGGGCTTTTTGGTGGTTTTAGAAGAAGGGTTTGTAATAGCTTTGATGGGTTTTGACCGAGATGGTCGCTGGAAAGTAGAAGAGGGCCCGCCGTGTAAAGGCTTAGTAGGAATGGTGGTTTTTGAGGTTTGTCGAGGGCTTGGAGAGGGTGATGTTGAAATAAACGAAGAAGATAAAGAGCTTACCGGCGACACGTCTCTGAGGCCTGTCTCTTATACACATCTAGATGTGTATAAGAGACAGGCTTGAGGGAGATGGAAGAAGAAGAAAATGAAGAGTTGTGACTTTTATAGGTCTGGGGACAGAGAGTGGTGATGTCAAGCGGCGTCTGACGTCCACATTTAATGCGAAGTCGAAAGGACGTGCATTGGGCTTCCAAGCACTCTAGTGTTTTGCATTTTCGAGATGCGTCTTTTCGACTTGGACCATAGATTTAAGTCTAACGCGTCCGTTTATTCCTATCCCGATTATACATAACTTTTTTTTTTTAATTTTATTTAAAAAAAAGTAAGTCTCTAACTACGAAGGCAATAACATTCAACAATCAATCTTAAAACATAAAGACAAACACACAAAGTAAACTTCAAACGTAGCGATAAAATACACAATGAAAAAGGAATTAGGGAAGAGGAAGCGTCCTTGGAATATATGTCGATGCGAACGCAAGGATGCTTCGACACAAGCCTCAGTTCGCTTCGCATAATGCGACAAATGACTTTTATCGTTCTATGCCATCTTCAAAGTAAGGCTTCACTCTTTGCCCATTTACTTTGAAAGCATTTGTGCCATCCTCCCGCGTTAATTCTACTGCTCCGTGGGGAAAGATTGTTTTGATAATGAATGGTCCTGACCACCTTGACTTTAATTTTCCTAGGAACAAACGTAATTGTGAATTGAATAATAAAACTTTTTGGCCAATAACAAATTCTTTCTTACTAATGCGTTGGTCGTGCCAACGTTTGGTCTTCTCCTTGTAGAGCTTGTTATTCTCGTATGCGTTCAACTGCCACTCCTCAAGCTCATTGAGCTGAAGTTTGCGTTGATCGCCCGCGACGTCCAAGTTTAAATTTCGCTTCTTTACTGCTCAGAAAGCTTTGTGCTCCAACTCTAGGGGTAAGTGACAAGCTTTTTCAAATACTAAAGAGTATGGAGACATACCTATAGGGGTCTTATAGGTAGTCCTGTATGACCAGAGTGCTTCATCCAGCCTTTGTGTCCAGTCTTTTCGCGATACATAGACAACTTTTTCCAGTATAGATTTTATTTCCCAATTTGATACCTCAGCTTGATCGTTCGTTTGTGGGTGGTATGCGGTAGCGATCTTGTGCCTAACATTATATTTGGCAAGTAATTTAGAAATGATGCGGTTAATGAAATGTGTACCTTCGTCATTTATCAGGGCTCTTAGCGTTCCAAAATGTGTGAAAATGTTCCTGGTAAGAAACTTAGAAACAGTCGACACATCATTTTTGGCACAAGCTATTGCTTCTACCCACTTTCATACGTAATCTACTGTAAGTAAGATATATTGTTGACCGCAGGATAGGGGAAAAAGTCCCATAAAATAAATGCCTTAGACATCAAATAAATCAACTTCAAGAATATTGTTCAAGGGCATTGTGTCCCTTGATGAGATATTCCCCGTGTGTTGGCAAGGGTCACACTTGCAAACATACTCTCTCGTGTCTTTGAAGAGGGTGAGCCAGAAGTATCCGTTTTGAAGAATCTTCCCAGCTGTTCTTTGCCCTCCGAAATGCCCTCTGTAAGGAGAGTCATGACACTTAGCCAGGATGCATTGTGTTTCTTCCTCCAGAACGCATCGACGCATGATGGAGTCGGGGCCTTGTTTATAGAGAAACAGTTCATCCCAAAAATAAAATTTCCTGTCGTGTACTAACCGTTTCTTTTGCTGAGAGTTGAAGTTTCCAGGGAATTGCTTGGTAGTTAAGTAATTAACTATGCCTGCATACTAAGGTTCCCTACCTTCAACTCTGAACAAGCTTTCATCAAGAAATGAATCTTTGATTTCATTTTCTTGGTCTTGCATTTCCTGATTTTCTAATCTGGACAGGTGGTCAGCCACCTGATTCTCAGTCCCCTTTCTGTCCTGAATATCGATGTCAAATTCTTGCAATAGCAGCACCCATCCTATTAATCTTGGTTTCTCGTCCTTTTTACTCATCAGGAACTTTATGGCTGAGTGATCTGTATAGATGGTTGCTGACGCACCAACTAAATAAGATCTAAACTTCTCGATGCCAAACACTACAACCAACATTTTTTTTCCATGGTTGTGTAGTGTTCCGGTGAGTCGTTCAGTGTCTTGGACGCCTAAGAGATGGGGTGTATCAAATTTCATTTCTTCTGCCCTAGCATGGTACCTACTACAACATCATTTGCATCTGAGAAGAAAACGTTGCGTCCAATGCGATGCTATTAGTACCAGAGTTGTAGTCAACACATATTTCAGTGTTTCAAATGCATCACAGCAGTCGTCATTGAAATCGTAGGGCCGGTTCACTTCTAATAATACGCTCAGAGGTTGCACAATTTTAGAAAATCCTCTAACGAACCTTCGGTAAAAGCCAGCATGCCATAGAAAACTTCGTAGAGATTTTACATTTGATGGTGGTAGAAGTTTAGCTATGACATCTATCTTGGCTTCATCAACTTCCAACCTAGCTTTAGATACTTTGTGGCCTAAAACAATTCCTTCAGTCACCATAAAATGACATTTTCCCCAATTCAGCACAAGGTTTGTTTCCTCATATCGAGCGAGGACGACCTCCAAGTTATCTAAGCATGATTGGAATGAGTCTCCAAAGACTAAGAAATCGTCCATGAAGACTTTAACGGTCTTTTTCAAGAAGTAAGAGAAAATTACCATCATACACCTTTGGAATGTTCCAGGTGTGTTGCATAGCCCAAAAGGCATGCGTCTGAACGTGAACGTTCCAAAGGGACAAATGAATGTTGTCTTTTCCTGATCTTCTGGGTCAATTAAAATCTGGATATAACCAGAGTATCCATCAAGGAAACAATAAAAAAAATTTTCCAGCCAGCCTGTCAAGCATTTGGTCAATGAAGGGAAAGGGGAAGTGGTCCTTCTTGGTTATCGCATTGAGTTTCCTATAGTACATACAGATGCGCCAGCCCATGATAGTCCTTGAAGGGATGAGTTCATTATTTCTATTGACTATCACTGTTGTTCCCCCTTTCTTGGGAACGCATTGGACTGGGCTTACCCTGCTGTTTTCGGATATAGGATAGATTACTCCTACGTTCAACCATTTTAAGATTTCTTTCTTGACCACTTTCTTCATTATAGGGTTTAGCCTTTGTTGAGGCTCAATCGATCCCGTCTTCCCTTCTTCTAGCCTGATTTTATGCATGCAATAAGATGGGCTGATGCCATGGATGTCCATTAGTGTCCAACCTATTGCACGCATGTGCTTTTGCAGCATCTGCAAAAGAGAATGTTCGTTAGGCTTGGTGAGATTCGCGAAAATAATTACAGGTAAGGTTTTATTTGTTCCAAGCAAAGCATATTTAAGGTGACTAGGTAATGGTTTCAACTCAAGTTCTGGTGGTTCCTCTAATGATGGACGCATTGGTTTCGTCTGCTGCTCACTCAAACTTGGCGGCTCGGGTTCTTTCATGTTTTCCTCTAACGCGAGGACCTTGCAGCCTTGGGTCACTTCTTCTTCAGGCAACTCTATTCTTTTCAGTTGACATTTTTCACTATCTGGGAACTTTAATGTGTTTAACACATTAAACTTCACTTCTTGATTGGTCTGCCCGCATAGCTAATTCTCCCTTATGCACGTCTATCAATACTTTCCCAGTGGTTAGAAAGGGGCGTCCAAGAATAATTGGTACATCCCTGTCCGCTTCATAGTCTAAGATGATGACATCTACTGGGAATATGAAGTTGTCAACTTTTACGAGAACGTCTTCAATCTTTCCTTCAGGGTACTTGATTATTCTGTCAACGAGTTGAAGAGTAACAGAAGTGGGTTGTGCTTCACCAATTCCCAATTTCTTGAAGATTGAGAGTGGCATGAGATTAATACTTGCTCCCAAATCACACAACGCATGTCTTACATCTAACCTTCCGATCGAGCACGGGACGCTGAAGCTCCCAGGGTCCTTCTGATTCTTGGGTAGTCTATTGCTTACTAACGCATTGCACTCCTGCGTTAGCGCAATTACCTCCGTCTCGCTGACTCTCCTTTTCTTTGTCAAAATATCCTTAAAAAAATTGACATATTTTGGCATTTGCTCCAGGGCTTCTAGAAGTGGAATATTGATATGCAATTGCCTCAGGGGTTCAAGAAAATGCTTAAATTGTTGTTCATCATTCTTCTTCATCAAGCATCTAGGGAATGGTGCGTTCAGTGACACCGAAGGTTTTCTCACGTTAGACGTGCTTGGCTCTGAATAGCTTATGGATTCAGGCGTTCTTTCTTCTTGATCTTCTAATTCCATTGAACGTGTGTTAAGTTCTTTTGAAGGACTGTTGTTTCTTGGATTCATGGTTATTTCTTCAAGAGCTTTGCCACTTCACAATGTCACCGTGTGACATTGCTCCTTTCCATTATTGTTCCCCGGGGTTTCAGTGTTGCTAGGAAAAACTCCAGCCTGTCTATTCTTCAACTCACCCACTATCTGCCTCACTTGTATCTCCAGGTTTCCATAGACGACGCTTGGCTTTTAAGCAACGCGTCATTCTAGGCGATATACTCCTTTAATAGGTTTTCAAGCGGAGATGCTGAGCTCAACGCCTGACCTCCTCTATTAAAGGATTGTTGGTGTGGCTAATGCGTTGGTTGGAATGTAGGCAGCGATCCTTGCCTTTGCTGCTGATTCGCCCCTGGGTGGTGCTCCTGTTGATTTCTTGTCCAAGAAAAATTTAGATGGTTCCTCCATCCGGGATTATATGTATTTGAAAATGGGTTATTTTTAATGAAGCATACAAATTGTAGATTTTGTGGGCAATCAGCGTAGGAATGGGGATCTCCACAACCCACACAGCTAACCATGGGCTGCACGAATGTTTCTACCTGATTTACCTTCTGTTGATTTGATGTGTTCCCTAGTGACATGTTCTGCAAAAGGTTTGTCATATTAGTCACTTATGCAGAGAGTCTGGCTATTGCGTTGGAATCGATAGAATTAACATTCTGAGATCGCCTCTTCCTGTTAGCTCTTGTGTCATACGTATCGTCCACCCATTCCATGTTGTACTTAGTAATGCGGTCTAATATTTCCTTAGCTTCAGTGTAAGATTTATCCATAATTCCACCAGCTGCAGCTACGTCAGCTGCCATCTGCCATCTGCCATCTGGATGGTTAGTGGTAATCCATGGTTCGGGCAATTTTTGACCAATCCCTTAAAACGCTCCCATGAAGCACTTAAGGTTTCAGCTTCTTCTTGTTCGAAGTTCATGATCTCTCGACGCCTCCTTGCATTGGTGGTGGGTGGAAAGTATTTTTGCATGAATTTCTCCCCCAACTTCTCCCAAGTTGTGATCTCACTAGGCTCTAGAGAGCTTTACCCATTGCTTTGCATCATCACGCAAAGAGTATGAGAACAAAGATAGCCTGATCGTTTCTGGGGTGATTCCAAGAATCACAAATGAGTTGCATGTTTCCAGGAAACGTTTTATGTGGCCGTGAGGATATCGCCACAACCACCCCCAAATTGTCTAGCAGTTTGGAGCATTTGCAGCATCACGGATTTCATCTTGAATCTTGTCCCATCTGGCATTAGGTATATGATTCCTGGTGAGAAATCATACAATACAGGAGACGCATACTCCCTTATGGGACGTGTACTACTGTTTGCCATTAGGATTGAATTTTGCGCAGCGTGAGCTAGTTGTTGAGCTAAGTTCTGATTTGCTTGTTCGTCAGCCATTTCTTGTTGCCTGTTTTGTTGTCTAAGAAGTTATTGCTTTAACCTTCGACGACAATTAGATCGATTTCTTCGTCGAAAGGTCCTTTCAACTTCAGGGTCGTATATAAGTTCAGGATTGCTCTCCCTGCTCATAAACGTTCAGAAGCTTAAGCTTAGCTCGTAATACTCCCTTGGCTAAAGTATTCCTACAAAAGATACAAGCACAATTTCTAGTTAGTTTTGTTGCTGAATCCCCGGCAACGGCGCTAAAAACTTGTTCGTTGCTATCGTGATTCGAGCTAGAAGTGTATTGTATAAAATAATTTGGAAAAATAAGTATGAATGATGCGCTGGTACTTTGATGCGTTGATGTATTTGTAACACGGTGCGTTAAAGATGTGCAACAGAATGCGTGACACTTCTCTATTGACGTTCAAGTTTTCCTAAATTAGATCCAAGTATAAATCCAATTTAGGTTCCTAGTAAGTCCAAGGTCGAACTCAGGGATTCAGATTAAGCTAAGGCAGACCTTGCGTTGTAGCTGTTGTAGAGATATCCTAAATGTATAGAGAAATGTGTTATTTACATTAAGGTGCTGTGTCTGTGCCAGAAGATACAAAAGGGTTGAGTAGAGAATAATGAGTCATGTGAAAATGGATTTTTATGCAAGTGGTATGCGTCGATCTAAGTTGAATGTACACAAACTAGAATGTGATGAATGAGATGATTTATTTATCTTTGTTTATGTGTTAGACTTTATTCGACACTTCTCAATGCGAATAACATAAAAAGCCTATCTCTAAGATGTATGCATCAAACACAAGATGCAATATAACAACAGTAAGTCTATCTCTAGATGTAATATGCGTTCTAACTCGATGCTGGCTTATTTATTCTCTCGAATAATCTAAGAGAAAGATGCTTTTACTGCTTTTAGTTGGCTTAAGCATTTGGAATGAAATTTTGCATAAAGTATAGATACATCCAACATAAACAAGAAATAAACAATGGCAAAGTGTGATAGATCAAATATGTGGATTTATAAAGAAACAGATTGTATTTACAAAAGCAATACTTAATCAGATGAAAGGTGAAAGCGATAAATGAGATGAAAGGAAATGAGTCAAGCCATAGAGTACAATCTCTTGTATCTCTTTGGCTCAATTCTAGTTGTGTACAATCACTTGTATAAGAATTGGATGAAGTGTCTCTCTCAAGCTCGGCTTCCTCCACTCCTTGATCGGCGGTGGTGGTGATTCTCTTACCTTCTGCTCTTCTTAGCACCACAGCACAACTTTAAAGATCTAAAACTATGACTAAGCTAATACTGAGAGTGAGAACTTGAAATTTTCTTAACTTTGAAATATGGAGGGATTTCTTCTATTTATAGGCGTTGGTCTTCTCCAGCTTAATGAAGAGCAGCATTAAAATCCATGCCCTGGTCAGCCGCTTGACACTCAGAAGCTTTTCAGATGCCGCCCGCTGCAGATGCCAATGCTTGTAAGTGGTGATTTGACACAAACAGCCTAAATCAATGAATCTTCCTTGCGTTGTATCCCTCTGACGCATGGCCCATGTGTTAGCCTTTACCAGCGACACTTCTTAATCATGCGTTAGCCTCTAGTTGAAATCCTACAATACAATGCGTTAGGGCCGCAATACTTTAGTAATCAATATTCTTTTGCATGAGTTTGCTAATGATTGAGTAATTCCATGCATTTCTTTTAAAAATGAGGAGAATTTATCATTAAAAACCTTAATTGTTCCAACTTAAGAGCCACCATAACTTGTATTTCTACAAGTTATCACCACCCTCAAATTGGAACAATGTTTGTCCTCAAGCATTCCATAAATAATTCTTTGTTATCTCCTTTGTCCTTAGTGTGCAGTGTTCATCTCTCATCATATTCACTTATAAGTTTGAGACAAGAGTTTGGAAAATGTAATGCAGGTTGATTCTTTTCTAAAAGGAATAATGTTTTATTTCAAGTGCAGCAAGCTTTTTGTCAACAACTTCTTTCGTTTCTCAAAACATTCCTGTTTTTTCTAAACCAACAATGCGTTAGATGCTTTTAAAATAGATGCTAGCTAAAAAGAAAACGTATGAATTTTCAATTACCTATGTATTGTTCCAGGTGTCCCACTTTCGTTTTGGCTTGCCCCCACGGGTGTCATGCGAGCATCCAACTATGGGTGAGAGCCCTTCACAACTAAACTTATATCTAACATTCATGCATTTCAAGATACACTTCTTTAGACTAGATAGAAGAGTGTTTTGGGACGCATTGGTCTAGGACACTTAACTTCGTTTTGACTTGCCCCCACGGGTGTCATGCGAGCATCCAACTATGGCTAAGTGCCTGTTCCAACTTTACCTCATGCCACTTTGAGGTTTTTCTTTTAGAGGAGTGACAGAGGAGTTGCGTTTAACATTTTTCTATTTTGTTCCCTTTCTTTTTGATGTATTCGATTAATGCGTCTTAACTCGGATTTCCCTCATTTCCAAATTTGGAGATCAGTTAAATCCTCATTTCTAAAAGAAAAACAAAATTTCGAAAAGGCTTTGAGAGTTTCGAAATGAGTTTTAATTTAAAGCTTGCGTGCATTAGAAAGAAAACATGTAGTTTTTTTAGAGAAGTTCGGGCTTTGTTGATTTTCCTAATGCCTACTCTATACTTGTAAATTTCATATTGTTAATATCATTGAGGTAAGACAAAGCACAAGATTAGAAAATAGCTAAAGAACAAAAAAAAGTATGCTAAGTCAAACGTAAGGAAAAAAATGATAGAAATTTTTCATTCATTTTCATAGGATAACATGAAATAAACAAACAAGGCAAACAAATACAAAAGATTATCAAATAACACAAAGTACAAAATAACTAACACCCCCGAACTTATTGTGCTGGCGCGTCATCCCTGTGTTCTTTTGCAGGCTCTTCATCTGTAAAACGCAGAGGGTTTCTAAGATGAGCAGGTACCAGTGGCAGGGAAACATTCTGACCAAGACCTGATTAATGTACTGCATTGTGTAAACAAATTGGTCTTGCATTCTTCTTGTTTGCTACCGTAAGTAATCCTTTAGAACCCTATTTTGTTGCTGAAGACCTTCAATGGACACGGTCAATGGTCTGAGTTGATCACTAATGAAAGTTTTCAACTCTTCAATGTCAGTGCTACGTTGTGGCAGTGCTGGCTTTTCACTTCTTTCAACTAGGTCTTCAAAATTTCCTGCGTTACTCAACCCTAACCCAGTTGGTTCAAAAATGATTGGAGGAGTCACAAAAGTGGGAATTGGAATTGGTGAGGGCGAAGGAAAGGGACGACGGATGTCTTGATCTACATCGGTAGGATCTTGGTGCGTTAGATCAAGACTCCCTTCTTGCGGGACCACTGGTGAGTTTTGGAGAGTGAGGTTTAGGTCTGGTCACACTTCTTCATCCGTAAGTGTAAGCTCTACTTCGTAATCTTCATTCTCTGAAGCTTCATTGTTGTGTTCAATTATCCGGACGCGTCTTTTTTTGGGGGCACGTTTGGAGGATCGAGGTCTGGTTGCCACTTCTTTGTGAGGTAGGGTAAACTGATGTGGCGAACTGCGAAGAAAACACCTGATTAACTTGATGTCCATCAGACCATCGATCTCCTCATAATAATCCCCCAGAGGGATGCACCCACATTCACATAGTGCACAAATCAGCCATGGAAAATAAAGCTGTCCTCGTGGTTTTGTTTTGATGGCTTTGATCTAATCCCTTATTATTTTCCCTACATCTATAGGGATGCACTGCATGATACAGTAGGTAGCCAAGACACGTTCTTTAGACAATGTCTCATCATGCATTGTAGGCATGATGCTTTTCTTAATCAGATAATACCACAAGTTCGCATCTGGCTTTAGGTTCCTAGAAGCTAACATCCGCCACCATATCTAGGACTTATGCGGTGTGTATGCATAAGTGTCGAGATGATCGCATACCGCCACCATATCCTACTTCCTGGACGCAACCATTGTCCTCTCCGCAGGGTGTGTATGCTGTGTAATAACAAACAGAACTTATTCCTAAGTCTCCATTCTTGCTTATGCAAACCTAATCTAGCTCTCTCGAGTATCGATTCTAACCTAGCTCTCTCAAGTCATTAGGTTCTTTCTTTAGACTCTCTCTCAAGCAGCTCTAAAGGTGTGATGGGTGCATACATAAGACAAGGTAACTGCATGAACTTGGTTGACGCAAGATTATTCCTATCTCTAGTGAACAATACATATATTGCTTAATGCGACCAACCACTTACCCTCCCAGGCAGCTGGTTGTTGCTGACTTTACTCATAGACAAGCATTGCGTTAGCCTATAGACAGGCGTTGCCGCAGCTTCACACTAAGCAAGTAAGTTTTTCTCATACACTCATGCAACGCACACCTCTCGGTGGTTTGCTACATGCTTCATATCTCTAATCCACATGACTAAGTATGCGATACTCTAGCAGTCTCACTAAGTTTTGCAATGAAAGTAAAGATGCTAAGCAAAGAAGATGGAGATGGAGTCGAAGGAACAGAGAAATTCATTGAAAACAAATTGTATTAATTCCTTAATTCCAAAATTTCATACAATACAATATAAGAAAGAAAGGAAAAGGAAATAACCGGCTGAAAGCAAAGACTTGCTCCTAACGGATGTGCGTCAAGGCTGCTGGTGGTGCCATGGATGGATGGAGGAACTGACTCTCTCAAGATCTAGCTCCGATCGAAGGCTCCAGTCGTCACTCGGAATGGATGAAGGAGGTGAAGAACTCTCAGCCATCTTCTCACGTGTTTGTCTGGATCGCAAGGATCTGCCCTAGGCAACCTCAAGCGAAAACCTTGGATAACTTTAATTTCTGCTCATCGGCTTCTATTTATAGAGCTTGGATCATCGACAGCATTAATTGGACTGCTTTGAGTCTGACATTCGGTGCGTGAGTCCTTTTTGAACCTCTGCCACTAATGGCGTGGTAGGTGAAATTTCAGCATCATCTTTTGGTTTTTCTCGAGGTAGATGCGTTGATGCGTTCATTCCACCAACCTTGCGTCGATCCCATTAGCATGCGTTGTCGCGTAGCCGCAATCATTCAATGATCGCATTCGCTTAATACTGCAACTCTACATGATGACTTAATTGCTTGACGAGCGCAATTCCTATGCGATGGATACATACGGTTGATTACTGCAACATCCATGCGTTGATCGATGTGTTTGCCTTTGCGATGGAGAGTTTCTCCGCATGCGGTCGTCTATGCGGAGGTCCGATTTTGGCATTTGCGTCCATTTCCTGTTTTAGCTACAAAAATAAAACATTGAACGCATAATAACGCAAAATAACGGGTTAGCTAAGATTCAACATGCCGATCGACGCAAACTCATTTTCTCGTAAGTTCCTAACATGATTGACGCATATTCTACCTAACAACCTTCATAATTCTAAGTAAAAGGTCTAAGATGATGTGCATTTCTGCATGTCATCAGACCACCACGAAGATCTTCTCTACTATTCTCTTGCAAGGATTGTGTTGCGAAAACACTAAACTGAGGTAGTTTTATTGAAGACCGAAGACGGTTTGGAGAGGGTTTCAAATTTTTCAGAGTTCTTGAAGAAGTTCTGAATGCTTAGTCTAATCATTCAACCCAACACTTTAATTTATAAAGCTTTGATTATGCAAATCAAAGCTTGCATGAAAACTAGCTCATTCTTCATGGATTAAGTGGAATTGGTGAAAAAGGTGTTTTCACCATAATGGAGATTTCCAACTTTTGGAAATTTCCACTTTGTATTTTCAAAATTTGTTTTAAAATAATTTCTCGAAACCAAATAACAAATAAATTAATTTATTTGTTTTATTAGTTTTATAAAAAAAATAATTCAATTAATTAATTTTTAATTAAAACTTTTAATTAAATTTGTTAATTTAATATCTCATATTAGATTAATAAAACACCAATTTCACTGCAATAAATTTAATTTCATATAATTAATATTTAAATCATCATTTAAATATTAATTAATTCACCAATTTCGTTTAATTTTGATAAAATTAAACATTTCAATTGTATCGAATACAATAGAAACTCTAATTGAATTTGAATATTTCAAATTCTAAACCCTAATTTCAAATCTCATCAAGATTACTCAATTTATTAATCCAAATTACGAGCTAGTAAAGGGACCTTATGTACCTACAGATTTTGAGCTCCAACGATTTGTAATTAATTGGTTAAACTCTTTAAACTGAATTAATCACTATTTGTTAACTACCAAGACATTCCATTATAGCTTGATAGTTGCACTCTCTTCACTATAAAAATATTTCTGTCCATTTTAACCATAATTGTTAAGTCAATCCCTCACAGGTCGTTCATATTCATAGTTGGGTCAAAAATTACCGTTTCACCCCTGTAAATACATCTTGCTCCTTAAGCTCCCACTGATCTTCTATTAAACAATTGATTTATAGTCCAACTTATAAATCATGACACTCTCTTTCATGAGAGGGCGGGTCCCATTGTTCAAAACAAGGCATTAACGCTTAAGAGAACAACCTATCTACTAACCCTAAATCAGGTAGGAGTGAATTCCATTTTGCAAAGCTATGTCCCCAGCTATCTATCCCGTCTTATCCCAAAATGGGAGACTTATTGAGCAATGTTGTTGAACTACTCTCACCTATGCAGTTCAAAGGATAATCCCGAATAAAGATCGAGTTACCCTAGGTCATTGAGTTTGAGATAGTCAGTTTTAACAGTAAACGATTTTTATAAAGAAAAGTGACTATTTCGAGGTTCGGTCTTATGCAATCTCATTGCACAGGATATCCCCACTCACATGTCTCTATATGAATGATTTTTGGATCACATCATTTGTATCAGTATATAAAATGGGCCGCATCCAATAGTGTCAATAGGATGAGGTACCTAGTCTCATCCGTATACTTATAGACCATTTTAGCTACATACTAAAACTTGATCCTCTTTTATGTCGCCATATAAAGTTAAAGTATTCATGTTATAGTCATGGATTTGTTTATTGGATTTTCATAAAAGAATGCAATATCAATAGTAATTTATTGAATAAAATACTCAACAACATTTTTATTGATAAATAGAATATGTTAACAATATTTACGAATTGGGAGTTTAGGACATTCCCAACACTTTGGCTCTTAGACCTTTACCTATAAAAGATCTTTTTATCATTTTATTCTCAAGGCATGATTCACTCGGAGGTAGAGAGTTGTCTTCTAACTAAGGAGTCCATTCTTTATCAATCTCCTAATCCTATTGAGATTTATGTGTCCAAGTCTTAAATGCCAAAGATGGGCATTAGGAGAAATTTTTCATTTTTTATTTTGAGTTTCAGCTGTTTTAAACATCTCTATATTTAATATAGCTTTTGCTTCAGTTGTTTTAACATATACAAGTTATTTTTAAGTTTAGCATAACATAATTGAACACCTTTTGAACTAATGAATACTTCATTGATACTAAAAGTAATTATATATATATGTTCTAGTAAACAAGAGATCGATATTAAGTTCCTTTTCATATCACATATATAATATATATTTTCTAATGCAATACTTCAAAAAACTACCGTTTCATCTTCAACCTCTCATACCCCTAATTCTTCAGACTGCCATATGCAGTCCATGTTGTCGGAGCACCATTATTCCTTGTTGCCGGACACCAACATTCCTTGTTGTCAGAGCACCAAAATTCAAACTTTCGAAAAAACTCCCAACATTTGCTTTCTCGAAATCCTAACACGTGGGCATACGACTACCACAAATCAACTTGTATATATATGTTCTCTTTGACGGATACTGTTTTCTTTTTTTATAATTTGAAACAACACAAATCTCGGAATAGTCGTTTATTCCACTTTTGATTTCATGCTATTATTTTTTTAACCACAACGTAATAAACTTTGACAAATTTACCTTGTAGGATATGAAGATGGTGACTTCAACTACAAGAACAAGATCAAGTGATAGACTACAAGAAACAAGCATAACAAGGAAAAAAAAATGAAAAACCACCAAAGAATATAACATTGAACAACAATGACAAGGTATGTATATACCACTATAAATGTACCATTTGGACAATTAACCTATGGCCTGTTGCATGCATATCACAGGAGACAAACGAAACAATGCACGAGGAAAAATCCGCTAAAAAGTTAAATTCACCAAAGGAAAAGCCAAATAAAAATTCTGACAAGGAAAGGAAATGGGAAACCACCGAAAAGACCACCCCCAAAAAATGCATAAGAATAACACAGGTATATTTACACCAAATTTT
Organism: Benincasa hispida; assembly: GCF_009727055.1. Classification (NCBI taxonomy): domain Eukaryota; kingdom Viridiplantae; phylum Streptophyta; class Magnoliopsida; order Cucurbitales; family Cucurbitaceae; genus Benincasa; species Benincasa hispida. Next base: position 27,121,146 of record NC_052350.1, read on the forward strand.
GGGTACTTGTTTCACTGTTCGTTTTTTTAACACTATGTTCATTCAATGCAGAGTGTGAAAAACACAAAAAGAGGAGAGACATATTAGGGAAGACGACTTGCAACCGATTGTTGAAGTGAATGAAGTATTTGTAATGTATTTAATTAAATAATAAAGGTATTAAGGAGTAACAAAAAAATGTACAAACAGAGGGAAGAGGAATCTGATGGCTATAAACAATCAGAAGCAAATTTGATAAAGAATTGTGCCAACTCAAGTACAGATGAGACTGACAATGACGCTGAGGAGAACCGAACAAAAGTCAACCAAGTTGCATGTGCACCAGAAAAGGTATATCCACAAATACATTGTACATGTATGATATTGCATGTATAGTATATGTTGTCTATGTTGCTTCCTAAATATTATGTATTTATGCTTATGTTGTATGTGCTACTTCTTAAGCTGAGTTGTTAAGTATCCATTTATTTTTATAGTAACAAAGATGTAATGGAATATATGTGTCATGTATATTATTTATTTTTTAACTTATGCTTTTGTTATGTTTTATACTTATGCTTCATGGATACTATTTTTAAAGTAGCAAATGTGTGCATATGCTTATGTTGTATATGTTGGAATTACTCCATGCTATTTAGTTGTATCTTTACGTTGTTTCCTATATGTTAGCTACGTAAATTTTTATGCTTACGTTTGACAATGGTATATATCTAATAATTTTGCTTATCTTTTCTTTATGTGCTATATGTGTATGATTTTAAACTGTAAAAGATTAAAGAAAAGGGAAAGAAGAAATGTAAGGAAAAAGTAGAAGAAGAAGATACTTCCACAAAAAACAACAAGGTGTATATTGTAGTGTATGTACTTTATCACGCAAACTATAGTTAATGCCATTTACATTCTTCCAATTGTGTTTTCTCATAGGGTGATGTGTACTTGATGAAGAAGTCTAAGAGAACACAACCTTTCAAAATTAATCACCATACCAAAATGGAAATAATTGAAAAAATAAAAAGGATCCTCCCTGAGAGCATGCTAACTAGGTTTAGAGAGTGTTGTTTCGACCATTTCCTGGATTTCTTAATTACTTACCAGTCTTCCTAGTTGTTATTATACTTAATTCAAAAGTAATGTAAACCTCAATCCCCAGATGAGCTTGAGTTTCTAATATGAGAAAAGGTCTTGTGCTTTGGTTTGCGAGAATTTGCACTAGTTATAGGATTAAACAGTAGTCCTATACCAAACATAAATGTAAACCAAATATAGGGTAATCAACATATCAAGAATGTCTATTTTGAAGTAGAAAAACCTGTATCTAAGAGACAGCTAAATATGACATTCAATGTAAACAAAAAGTTCGATGATGATGACATGTTAAAATTAGCCAACTCTATTTGCTAGAAAGTTTCCTTCTGCCTAGGTAAGATACTGTACATGTTGACATAACCCATATTATTATGGTGGATGATGAGGATCTATTTAATAGTTACCCATGGGGTAGGCAGTTCTCCGGAAAATTTCTTTGTAAGAAAAATGTGTTCAATTTAGTGTCCTAAATCTCATTCATATTGTAGTTTGTAATTTTTATAAATAAAAATGTCATTTAATAAAATAAGAAGTATTTTATTCTACTTTTAGATAGCATTAACTCAGTCCAATAAACTAAGATCCAATGTCATTTAATGAAACTTGAACAGTATGCGGTAAACATACAAGTGGATCGTGTTCAAGTCATGACTTGAAAGGTCTGTAGTGCATGGTTAAGGTTGGGTGCCTTATCCTAGTGACACTACAGATACTGCTCACTTTATAATTGTTACATGAGTTGTAAGTGTTACAAACAATACGATCCATATTGTTCATGTGGAGTCATGTGAGTGGGAGTATCCTATATAAAGAGTTTATATAAGACCGGACCACGAAATGATTATTTCTCAGTTTAATATCGTTACTTGAAGAAACTAACTTTTCACTAGAATGACCATAGGTAACTTGACCTTAATCCTGAATGAGTTGGGAACTTCTGTTTATAAGAGTAAACCTTTGATTTAGGCGAGAGCAGCCTGTTTCGCCGAATCAACATGCCTACCATTTGGGATTTTTTTCGAGTAGGGAGTTGGAACACAACTACACAAGATGGAATTCACTTCTTTCCATAGAAAGGAAAAGTTGATAAATTACTCCCTTAATAGCTAATTCTAGGTCTTCAACAATGAAGCCTCACCTCTCATTGGCCCGAAAGAGGTTAGTTTATAGTTAGACTATAAATTGTTTGTTCATTAAAGGAATCAGTAACATTTAAGGAGTTAGATGTAACTACAGGGGTAAAATGGTAATTTTAACATCAAATTAAAAAGTTTAGTTAGTTAATCTCATATCATTGGAGCTTCTAATATACAGGTCCAAGGTCCTCTTGTTAGCTCACTAAGGATAGAAACAAGGAAAATCGTTTTTGGAATAATTTGAATTGTTCGAATTATTCATGGAAATTTAAGTAATTAATTATATTAATATGATTAATATAATATATAATGTGTGTTGATACATTATAATATATAGTTAATTATAAATATGATTTATAATTAAAACTCTATAATATGTGAGAGGAAATATTTGAATAAGATTCAAATATTTTAAGCAGGTTTTATACTATAGATTAAAATTTAATATGAATTTGATTCGTATCAAAACTATAGGTTAAAAGAGGAGGTTACATTATAATATGATTATAAATGCATATTAGGAAAAACTCAAGAGAAGCCCACATTTCTTTTCCTTGCTTCATGAGAATAACGAGGACTTTAATTGGTGGTGTTTACATTGGTGGAAGATTTCTTGGGTCTTTTACAGTAGTCTTGAATGTGACCTCAGAGGGAATTGCTTGAGGATTTCTTGGTTCTACAAAGGTAAACCTTCTTCATCTTTGATTTTTTAGAATTGAAAAATCGTTATGCTTGGCCTAGTTTTGTTACTGTATAAAACTAATTTTGATTTTTCCTAATCCTAATTAAAAAAACAGAATGATCAATCACTTCCATTTTAGAATTCAATCCCTTCAAAATGAACCACTAGATCCCAAGAATCATAAGTTGGACTACTGACATACAACCAAAATGGAAGGACCTAAAAAAGAAGGTGTTTGATTCATCTGAGGTAATAAAAATCTTGAATTGATGCTCCCTATTGCATCTAGAAATTTTCCCCCTATTGGCCATCGAGGAGGAAATGAGTATGTTGTACTTTAAACCATTCGTAGCTGCAAAAGAGGTAATAAGACGAGAATTTGAAAGGGGGTTGGAAAATATAAGTAAGGTATATGATATTGATGGAAGTACAGTAGGAAGGGGCATCACATATATGATCAAAGATTTATGAAGGATAAGTGGGAGTCTGTTGAAGAATCACAAAGTGAGATAAAACAAAACCAACTTGAGTTGGTAGAATGCATGGAGGAGATCGTGGAAGCATTAAACCAAATGATGACAAACTTGAACAATTTAATGGTCTCAAATGTCCAAATTTATGAACCTGCCCACGATGGTAACAACAAAGGAAATAGATTTGAAGTGTTTAGAGTATGTTTCTTAAATACAATGTATTTATTATACTTCTTATACATCTTGTTTGATGCTGCCTGAAATTATTTGTATTTTGAATTAAATAGGAGATAATTGACTATACTAGGGAGTTGGATGAATTGGAACAAGAACAAGAACAAAATGAAAAAGAAAAAGAAATTAATGATGGAGAAACAAATGACCAACAATTACAATTTTGGAAAGACGAAAAAGAAGATGATAACCAAGCACACAAGGCAAACCCCTCTCACCAAATGATTGAACCAAACACCAAAGTGACAAAGCAGACTAACCCTCTTGAAAATGTGAGGCATGTGGGGCAACAAAAAAAAAAAAAAAAGGATGTAGGTTCCAAAAAGATATGAATACTTACCTACAACTATTTAATAATCTAGATGGGTAGTGAAAAATGATCATTTTATTCTAGGAACATGCTTATTTGGAATAGTATGATGATGTAGCACACAATGTAATCCATTTGGTTGATGAAAGAAAAGTGTACGAGGAATTTAATTATAGCTTAAAAGGAAAGGCTGCTATTAAGGTACCATATACTAGTAAACTATTTTGGGATATATACTCTAACTAATAATAACTCAACAACTCTAAAGACGTGAAACCTCCCATAGAAACATGCACCTACATAGTTCGGTTGTAAGACGTAAATTATTTATATACACTGTAATATGCCATACATGTTAATAACTAACTCTATTTCCTTTCTTTCTTTTTTTTTTTTTTTACAATGTGAATAAAAGTTGGTGGATCAATGGTGTTGCATGAGCTTCGATACACATCGGTTGTTAAAAGGAGAGGGGTCCTTACAGAGGTATATATGCATAAGTAAAAGCATCTATGGTACTTACAATCTGTTTAGTTGTTAACCAATTGTTTGATGATTTGGTTGCAACAAATAGACAATAATATGCAACAAAGGATATTGGTCATCACAGGGACACACATAAAAAGTGCACAAAAGCTTCGTTTGGTCGTGCTCGGAGTACATGCATATAATACGCCGAATCGTCAATTCATTGATAGAAAGAAAAAAGGAAGAAACTCACAGCAACCGATATATATATCGATTGACTGACCAAACCGCTCACATACGCTTACAATCCCCCATCATTTGACCTGCACCTTAATCACGACCATAATTAAGCTTTGTTATGAATCAACTCTTTTGTTTAGGTTTATGTTTTAGGATTTGTCAAATTTGTTAGAAGATCTTAGTATGTTTTTGCATTTTTTTCATCTAGTTGTTTATGATTATATTTTTTATATTTTCTTGCTTAAGACAGTAGTATTTAAACATCTTATTTACTAGAAAACTACAATATATTATTGTATAAAAATTAATTTTGGAGTTCTTAAATTTGCCTATGTTGAAATAATTGTGATTTTTACACATTTTCAATATACTATTGGATATTGAAAATTATTAAATAACACGTCTAAAACTAAAAAGCTATTATTACCTATTAGAGCAGAACACAAAAATCGTATATACAATGTGATTGCCCCTCACGCTCCAACTATGATGCAACATATGCAGCTTATATGTAAATGTTATTAACATAACCAATGTTTTAAACTAGACATTTGCTAGAAACTATTTGACAAAAAAAAAAAAGAAAAGAAAACATAGATGATACACGATATTTCTTATAAATCGGGATCAACTATAATGCTAAATGAACCAACCATAACCATAACCATTAATTAGATAAACTTATCTCTTTAACATAACAAAAATGATTAAAAAAAAAAACCCTCACATGAAAACTAAAATGTTGTTAGTAACCATGTGGAGAACAAAATACCAAAATCATTCATACAAGATATTACTCAGTAATCATAGACAAGATAAAAGCATAAATAAACCAACGAAAATCACAATCATAATCGTCTAATAAATAAAATTAGAAGAATTTGTTGAACATAAACCAAATATTGAAAAAAAAAAAAAGAAAAGAAAAGAAAAAGAAACCCTAACATGAAACATAAATTTGCATTGTTTAAAATGACAAAATCAAGCTAAGTAGAAAGTGGATTTTTGCATGTTCTAGAACTTATGACCTTTTAAGCCACAATGTCTGCACTGTTCCTTAATGCTTTCTCCCTGTGAGGTAACAATCTTTTTTTCTTAGGTTTTCCAATCGGTTGTTTGAAATTGGGTGGGAGAATACCATCTTCATCTGGAGAAGTTGTTGAAACGAGCTGATCAACACTACCTATAGGGTACTGTTGGGGTTGATGCCCTAAATCTCGTAGGGTCATTAGTTTATAAACATTGTATGAACAAACTCATTATGTGATCTGTCTATAAAATATGTGATATTTTAATTGCATTAGCCACAAACCAATAAACTAATATCCAAGGTTATTCTTATAACTTAAATATGTATGTGGAGACATACAGATGGATCATGTTTAAGTGATAACCTAAATGATCTGTAGTAGATGGATAAGGCTAGCTACCTTATCCTGGTGACACTACAAGTATGGCCTACTTTGTAAGTGTTACAATTGTTGTAAAGTGCTACAAATGATCTGATTTTGATCATTCATGTATTGGACATGCGAGTGGGGATATTCTATACAAAGAAGCTTGTATAAGATCGAATCACGAAATGTTTAGTCTTATTATACAAAACCATTCATAATAGAGACTTATATTTCACCAGGATGACCATAGGTAACATGACCTGAGTCTTGGGTGAATTGTGAACTCTTGCCTATGAGAGCGGTCCTTTGATTTGTATAGGTGAGAGTGGCCAGATCACCGACTTAACAAGCCTACCATTTTGGGGATTCGACTGATTGGGGAGTTGGGAACACAGCTACACAAGATAGAATTCACTCTTTCCCCAAAACAGGGGTAAGTACATAAATTGCTCTCTTAAGGGCTGATTCCGGGTCTTGAACAATATGGTGCCACATTTTCTCCTAGCTCAAGAGGGGTTTAGTCATAGTAGCACTATGATTTATTGTTTATTAGAGGGATCAGTGTTACTTAAGAAGTTAGATGTAACTATAGGAGCAAAAAAGTAATTTGGCCTACCTATACTTACGAGTAATTTGTGAAGGATCATCGTACTGTTGATTGGTTATATCTAATGGATACAAAAATATATCTGTAATGCGAAGAGTGCAGCTGTCGGTCTTTAGTGGTGTACCTGACAGTTAACAGATGGTGAATAATGCAATTAAAGAGTTTAGTTAATTATTCATGTACTGTTGGAGCTTCAAACTACAGGTCCATAAGGTCCCCTTGGTAACTCAAAAGGATTTAGTTGAGAATCAGTTTTTGGGTTAATTTGAATTGCTCAAATTAATAGAGGGTTATAATTATATATGATATAATTAAATTGTTTCAATTATATATGATATAATTGTCATAATGTAGTTGATACATTATAGTTTAATGGGAGGAAATAAATATTTGAATGAGATTCAAATATACTTTCTATGAATGGGATTCATAGTTGATAAATTTAATATAAATATGATTTATATTAGATATCATAAAATAGAGAAAAAAAAACTATAGTTTATATTGCATGTGATACAGTATTAAAACTATAGATTATATGTTATATTTGATATAACATATAATTTAATATAAATATAATATGATAAGTTAGTTATCATATTTATTTATATTATTATTATTATTGTTTGAATAATAAGGAAGAGAATTGCAACTCCTTTCCCCATCTTTTCTCCCCACCTATGTTAGTGGGTGGTTATTAATTTTATGGGAAGAGGAATAAAAGAAAGGTGATTTTCTCTTTTTCCACTACGATTTGCTATTGCAGATTAAACGATTGAGAGTTTACAAAATTGTTATGTGTTCTTGTGTTCTTAAGAGATTTCTTAATCTACCTCCTCCACCTAAACTTTCCCTTTAACCAAAATAGTTAGAGCCCATCATTCCTGGGTTCTCACTCCGAGAATACCAAAGACTCTTTATGGTTGTGTCCGGATTTTGGTTTGAGAAAATCTTGAAGAAGGTCTTCAAGAAGTTGTTGTTTCTATTCGAGGGAGGATTCGTGAAGAAAAAGGTCTTCAAAGGTAATGTATCTTGAACCTTTTTTCTTGAAAAAGTATGTTGTAATTTATTTTAAATGCATATCACTTATATGTTTACTGTAAACTTTGTTTTCAATAATTAATGGAATTTGGTCGATCCATTTCTGCTCAAGGTTCTCCTTACATGAGTTCTTTTAGGTACATACTCACACTATAAACTTGGTCTAATTTAGAAACCCGATATGTTTCATGTGCATATGATTGCAAGTCAAGGTTCCTATAACATAAGGCAACACATGCATGAGAGTGAGGAATCATATCAATATCTCATCTTCTATATGTTCATGTCCGATTAAAGAATGCTGACTTGAAAATGTTTCATTCGATCATGAACCTCAAATTCATACTCATTTATACAATACAACTGTAAAAACAATGTATACAACTTTAATAACACAGAAAATAATTGTTAACAAGAAAAAATACATAGTATTAAAAAAATAACTCATGTCCATTGTGCAACTCTCAACCAATGCTAATCGGATAACACCCTCAGCCAAAGGAGATCAATCAGTCCGTTAGAAGCTAGAAAATATACGACATTCGTAGAACCATCTTTGTATCAACTCAGGTCAAGTCCCTATGGTAGGCATATTGAGTAGGCAACTCATGTCACTCTAACCAATACAAATCAAATGATGAGCCCTCATAGACAAGAGTTCATAACTCACTTAGGATTAAGATCGAGTTACATAATCTTGTGAAATATTAATCTCTTTAATTAATGGAGTTATAAAGAGAGATTAATTATTTCATGATCAGTCTTATACAAACTCATTTTTATGATACCCTCACTCACATGTCTCCATATGAACGATTTGGATTACATCGTTTGTAACGATTATAAAGTGGGTCCTATCCATAGCTTACCAAGATAAGGAACCCAATCTTATCCATCTATAGACTCTTCAAGTTATTGCTTGAAGATAATTCATTCTATGTCAACTACATATTGTTCAAGTTTCATGCAAATAATATTGGATTTTGCTTTACTAGATATAGTTATGCAAATTGTATAAAATAACAAATTATTTTATTAATCATCAGAATTTGATTATATATTTACAAACCATGAGTTTAAGCATAAAACCCAACAAGGTGCATCGTCCAAGTCTGTGTGAGCACATCAAGATAGATTTATGCAAAACAGTTAAAAACATCTATAAAAGCTTATAAAATTGGTCCAAAGTAGTAAAAACTAACTTTAGATAGTCCAAAGACATGTATTTGCTCATTTTACCCAATTTAGTCATATTTTGGGGTTGAAATATCGTACTGTCTTTTTACTAAAGAAAAATAGTAAAATATATGATAAAAACATACACTTTTTTACTTCTATCAAATTGCCACGTAAATTTTTTTAAAAAAATGGTTTAAATCTTATTTTGATCCCAAAACTTTGAAACTTATTCTATTTTTGGTCCCTAAACTTTCAAAAACGAACGTTTTGGTCTCTGAATTTTTAAAAAAATGCTTATTTTGGTCCTTACTATGAAGATTTTGTTAACTATTTGATGAAATTGTGTCCAGCATGTGTTAAACAAAATGAAGGTGAAGTAAAATGCCAACAACAACATGCCAAAGTACTGTACGACTAAAATTTTGAATGCAAAATGACTTTTGAGTTCTCCTGTAAAAATTCGCTTTGCCACCTAATTCAAAATTAAAACATTGTATGTTTAGCATAGGTGACTTTTTTGGTAGCTTAGTCATGTAAAAATATAAGTCATCTCATTATTTTGTTTGAAAGTCAACAGAATCTTAATAGCATAGACCAAAGTAACTACTTTTTAAATGTTCAGGGACTAGAATAGACGTTTTTAAAAGCTTAGATATCAAAATAGAACAATGTTTTAAAATTCAGAGCAAAATATGATTTTTTTTTTTTTTAAAAAAAAAAAAACCAATCCTATCATCTTTCTTCTTAACAAGTGTGAGTACACAGGTTTATTTTACATGGAAAATCAAAATAACCAAATCAATTTATGTTTAGAAATTTTTAGAATTTTGAATAACCAAATCACTTTAAAAAACCAGCTTAAACAAATCTTAACTAACCTTAATAATTAGATCTACATTTTTTTTTTCTTTATTTGCTTGTTTAATTTTAAATATATCACTATATATTTTCTTATATTTTATCAGTCGATCAATCTAAATTCCGACGATTTTATGATACATCTCATCATTCCAACCTAATCTCTCTTTCCCAATTTAGGTTTTCTAATTCTCTCGATCCAATTACACAACCTGCCAATACTTAATGGATGCCAACAACGGGACGACTCCAACTTAAGCATAGTTCAATTTATATAAAGCGTGTATTATCAATAAATAGGTCTGAAGTTCGAATTCCTACCTCATTTGAAAAAACAATACCATTTTTCAATGTGGACATTTTAAAATTTTTTATAATTTATTATAGGTTGGATATTATTGTTGCTGAGGATCCCACATTAGCAAAAGCAATAGGAATATACCTCATAATCTTTAAATGATGCATGGTCTACTCCTTTAAATGTCAATTAGTTTTGAAATGAAACTTCATGTTTTTCTAATAATGGTAAGGTAGAAAATCTACCTTTTAGAAAATTTTTAAAAAACCTAAGAAATGACCAACTAAGTATAGTTTAGCTAGTTAAGGTATATGTCTCTTACCGAAATGTTAAAGAGTTTCGAATCTCTCAATCCAAAGGTTTAGGGGATGTTTCAATTGACTAGAAAAAAATGTTATTCAAAAACTCATTTTAACACTTTTTATAAAAAAATGTTTAACATAAAAACACTAATGTGTTTAGTTACGCTACTTTCTCAAAAGTACTTTGGTACACGAGTTTGTTTAGTTTGTTATATACTCAAGTATTTCTATTAATGTCAAATTACTATAAAGGACGATTATATAACGCTATGAACTAAAAGTTTTGAGGTTGTATTTAAAAACATTTTCATTGGCCAAATTTTTTGTTTGCTTTTTATCATATGATCGATCAAATTGGTTTTAAAGTTAATCGTTGGTCATTGGAGATTGATGGTGCAATCGTTGGTTAACAAAATTGATCGTTGGAGTTGGCTGTTGAAGGTAGTTATTGTTGAAGTGTGTCTTCGAATATGATTGCAGAAGTTAGTTATTGCGAAGTTGGGGGATGTTGGAGGTGGTCGCCATAGTCAATTGTTGTCAGTGCTGATCGCCAGAGGTGGGGGTCATTGGAGGTGGTCACTGGTGGTCGTGTGGGAGTTGACCACCGCTTTTGACCATCAATGTTGGTGACCAGAGTTGGTCTTTGGAGCTGCAACTGAAGATGGTTGTCGTTAGTGATGGTTGTTGTCAGTATTGGTCGTCGAAGATAACCAACAAAGGGTGGTGTTAGCCGACGATAATCATGGTAGAAATGAGATAGAAGATTATTGAGTGAGGGTATTTATAATTTTATATATTTACAAATTAGGAAGAGATTTATGATTAATCATTTAAAATGATAAGTTGATTTCAAGTATCTCAAACCAACTTATTTCATAATTTCACTTTTAAAAATCACTTTTAAAAAAACTATTTTGAGTGGTTTTTAAATACTTCAATGTTTTTCAAAATTACTTTTTTATTTTAAATAAATATTTAAAAAGTTAAAAGCAAACACATTCTCAATAAAGACATTTGTTTGTGCTCTTTTGAAAGTATATTTTAAAGCACATAATTGATAGAAAGCTTAAAAAGGCTTCTACAAATGTAAATTAAGGACTCTAATGATATGTAATAATACATATTCACCTTTCTGATGAAATCTCTTTATTAGGGTATATTTTAATGGTTTAGGTTCTGTTTCAATGATAGATAATTTTTTAATGAGATTGAATTTGTCTACATATGGATTACATGCTCAAAATAAACTCTTTTATTGATATATATAGACTCAATCAAACACATGCTTTTTAAATTTTATTCTTTTTAAAAAAAAAAAAAAACAAAAAAACAAAATGTTCCTTCCCATCCCCTTTTTTCCATTTATTCTCTTCATAAAAACATTTATAGTATTTTTCTTTTGCTGCTTAAAGATGGATCCCCTAACACTATTATTTGGTATCTTTTTCATGGATACCTTCTCTTTGTCATATAGTCAAGAAGAAAAAAAAATATGTATTTTTTATTATTGAAATTTTATAAATCTTTTTTCTCTCTACTAATTCATTATGTTCAAGAAAATCATATGAATCAAAAAGAAAACATGAGGAATTTAATTAATAAAATTACGAGTCCACGTAATGATTATCAAAATTGAACCTAATGACTATTTGTGAAATTTTAAAGTTTAAATTGATACAATTATGGAAATTAAGAATATATGTTCATATTTTTCTTAAAAAATAATAATAACTTTGCACATAAAGTGAAACACACATATATTAATTATGTGGTAGTGATAGCATATTTGGAAGCTTATCTTTAATTGACCAATGGATTGAAGTTGAGCCATATTAAATGAATAAAAAGGTGAGTTGCAAATTTGCAATAATAAATAATTTGAAAAGATTTAAGATATAGTTTTGAATTGAAAGTGATTTGTTGAACAGTCCCATAGAACAGTGAAATGATAGAGTGGCTGTCCATTTCAGAAGTAAAGAGATAGAGCTATAGGAGACAACATGAATCTCTAAAACATTGCACTTTATCCACTTGTTATAAAAACAAAGAGGAATCAAAACCCCCTGGGAATAATATTGATAACTCCCTCAAACATAACTTTAATTCACTGTTTATGAACAGAGCTACTTCAATTCATTTCCATTCATAATTTATGTAATATTTCGTTCAAATGTCATCAATCTATTATCTAGCATTTCGAATGATCATTTACAGAATCTAAGTATTATATAAACTCTTTAATCCTAATCAACACAGTAATCTAAATTGTTCTCTTTTATAAAATTGTTCTCCCATGTTTTGTGAACGTAATTAACACACTATTAGTGAACCATGTAAATAAGTGTATCGATTATTTATTGTTTTACATTTTTTATTTTCTTTATTGGTTGATTTCATACCATATTTATTACTACTATATGGATTTTATTTTTGATGAAGGTGGAGGTGTGATGAGATGGAGCCCATTTTCAGATATTCTCTTCTCCATTCAAAGATGCTTAAGATCATGAGAATATATTAATAATCACATGTTTATGACCTTATTATATAATCTAATTGATATGTATTCTCATGTTTATGAACCTATTAATTATAACATCTAATTTTGTTCATTTAATATTATAGGGTAGGTATTTTGATTTGAATTTTGTAATGGTGCAATTGATTTAAAATAATTTAATCATGAATGCATATGATGATGATGATATAGTTTGGATATGACAAGTTAATATTCTCAATATAAAATTACAATAATCATTTCAAAATTATTCAAATGAAATAATAGAGGGCACTTGATTTCCATTATTTAACTCTTTGTAAATCATTTTATCAATTTAATATTTTAAAACTCAATTTTTATTAGGTTAAAGTCAAAAGAGGATTTCGGATCATTGTGTGAAATATTGGATATGAGAGTTCGTTTTCTTATTTTAAGTGGTTGGAGAAGAAAGTTTGATATTCCGATCGAGATTTTAATTTTACAGATATATCGATATCGACGTTTATTTTTGTAAATAAAAATATTTATAAAAATGATGTAAATGAATAATTAAGTTACTTTTACTTATATATATTTTGTGTATATTTATAAAAGATATTTAAGAATGGATTAATTCTTAATAACAATATTAAATCTTCCGATTTACGTCGGTAATGTTACTTTGATTCATATACACCATATATAATAGTTATATAGAAAAGTTTATGCTATTGATTGAAAAGAAAAGAATAAAAGGTTTGAATGTGGGAAGGTCACAAAAGAAAAAAGAGAATGAAAAGAAAAGGGGAATGTGGTGGCTTTGTGTGTGTTCTGATTTGGTATAGTATTATGAGAGTACTTGTCACTTGCACCAGATCAGCTGCATCAAAGTGTTGAGTGGGTCCATTATTTGAGTTGATGAATTATTAGGGTTTTGCTAGGGCTCCATCTCATTTACCACCACCAGTCCTTCCAATCCAACAACTTCTACTTCAACAACCCACCAAAGATATTTGATACATGTTTCTTGTATTTCTTCTATCACCTAATCATATTACTTTACTTTTCTCAACCGCAGATGATTGATCTCCACAACTCAACATAGGTCCTTTCAATATGTTTTCGTTTTTACTCTCACTTAATTGAAAAAAAAAATCCCATTAGGTCACTCAAATTGGGATTGCTCCTAATCAAACCTTCTTAATTTTAAAGTTCCTATAATTAGGCCACCGAAAAGAAAAGTAAACACCTAGTTGGTATCAGTAGTAACCTATCTATAAATCTTGCATATGGAGGCAATATAATATAAAGCTACGGTTAGCTATGAATTCTCTCCTACAAATAGAGATGAACTCAAATAAGGCGGTTCAAGGAACACAAATTGATTCGAAAGTGTATATGGCTTCATATGATGTGACAAGATGAAAATGACTGAACTTTGTTAAAGTTCATTAGTATTATTTTATTTGCAAGCATATGGTAGAATGAATTTTCGTTTGACCCATATATAACTAATTTGGGATTTTTTGTTTTGTTGTGTTTTTTAGTTAGGGGTGGAATGGACTTTTAGTTTTTTGGGCTAAGCGAGATGAGTTCTAAGGTTCTTGAAGGGAATATTGTATCATCCGTTTGAGGTTTGGGGTTTAGTGAAATTCTCTTGTAGATGACAAAGCTTCATTAAGACTTTAATTTGGAATTCTTGCCAGGATTGCATGCTAAAAACATTCAAGCAAGTCTGATCAACTTATTTGTGGAGTGTTCATGAGGAACTTGTTATTCTTATTCCTTGGTCCTTGATCAAAAGGTATTCTAAATCTAATCCTTCCCTATAGATTGACATTAAATTGATTTGTGAGGTTTTAGAATTTGTTATTAAAGATTCACTAAAGGATTGTTAACTTACAAATTGTTAACGTCCCCTTTGGTAACCATTTGATTTTTTGTTTTTGTTTTTGAAAATTAAGCCTATATATATCATCCACATTTTTTACCATGATTTACATCTTTCATAAGTACAATGGTTGAATTTTTAGCCAAATTCTAAAAACAAAAATAACTTTTTGAAAGCTACTCTTTTTAGTTCTCAAATTTTAGCTTTGTTTTTTAAACCATTGGTGAAAAGTGGATAACAAAGGAAGAAATTTAGAGGTAGAAGTTGTGTCCATAGGTTTAATTTTCAAAAACAAAAAACAAAAAACAAAATGGTTACCAAACAGAACGAAGACTTTCATATCAATTTTACTTAACTATCTTTGAATACTTTCAAAATCTCTCTAACTCATTCAATTTAATCACTATAATTTCAATAAACCTTTTCAATACATCTTTGAAATGACTCAAAGTTGACTCAGCTTGTCAACCGGTTAGTTTTTGCTCCAAACATGTGACATATTTAGTTCAATTGTGGCAAAGTTTGAGTGAACGAACGTTTCTTTGTTCTTGAGTTTGTGAAGCCTATAATTTCTTCGTATATGATATATACCTTAATCAATTACGTTGGGTTCAAGTTATCAAAAATAAATAATAAACTAACATCTAAATTAGGGAAACATGTTACGTAAGAAAACTATTAGACAACAAAATTTAAGATCACGTGTGTTCTAAATCTATTAGGAGGTGTTTGGTTCATCAACAAGATTTGAGTTGGTATAATATCTCAATTCAATGTTTGACCCACCAATTTTAAATGTTGGTGGAGTTGAGTCGATATATTTTATCAACTCATCTCAACTCTCTCTTCTTCCAATGTTTTCAATAGTTCTACCCACCAGTCATTGTTGGCGACTATCATTGTCACACTCTGGGCTCCAACAACCACCTCCGATTGACAACTCTGGCGACCAACTCCGGATGCTCACAACCTCCTTCAATAACAACTCTGACGACTACCTATGGACAACGAACTCTAACGACTAATTCTGAGCTTCAGCAACCACCTTCGATGATAACTCTGTGACCAACATTGATGACTACCTTCGCATGACTAACTTTGATGGCCAATTTTAGGTTCCGGCAACTACCTCCAACAACAAACTGCGATGACCAACTCTAACACTTTGTAGGTTCTGACAACCACCCCCGACTACAAACTCCGATGAAAATCACCTTCGATGATCAACTTCAATGACCACCTTCAAGTGAGCAACTTTGACGACCAACTTTGGACTTTGGCAACCACCACCGATGGCAAACTCTGTCAACCAACTCCAATACCACCTTCATAGGACCAACTTCGGGCTCCGACAACCACCTCGCCGACTATAAACTCCAACGACAATCACCTTCGATGATAAACTCTGATGACCACCTTCAAGCAAGCAACTTCGACGATCAACTTCAAGCTTTAACAACCACCATCAACGATAAACCTTCAGCAACCAACTCCAATACCACCTTCATGTGACTAACTTCAGGTTTTGACAACCACCTCCGACTACAAATTCTAATGAAAATCATCTTCGATTATCAACTTCGATGACAACCTTCAAGTGACCAACTCCGGACTTCGAAAATCACCTTCAATGACAAACTCCAACGACCAACTTCAATACCACCTTCCTTCGACCAACTTTAGACTTCGACAACCACCTCCGACTACAAACTCTAGTGAAAATCATTTTCAATAATCAACTTCAACAACCACTTCGGACTATTATAAGACTGATGACTGTTAAAGTATGTTATAAGGTTGTTGATTATATAAATAATATTATTTTATCTACATTAAGTACAATATTTATACGTACAAATTTGTAAAATATATTTTTATTTAATCGAATTCACATATCAAATGAGTGTCAAGAATATTTGAAAAAGTCTGTATGTAGTTGAAAAGTATGTAACATATAACAAAAAAAACCATAAAATGGATTTTTTTTCCAGTAACATTTTCTAGTAAGAATTAGTGAAAAATGAAGATTTGTTCTCTATTAATCCTCCAAATAACTCTACACCCCAACTAAAGACATAAAATCTAAATATATATAAACTCCATAAACATATGAACTTCAGACATCCTATCTCAATTCAGCGCACCAAACGGTCTCTTAGAATCAAATTGAAATGAGTACAAATGAGAGAGTTAATTAATAATTTAACACATAAATATATAGAGAGAGGGGGAGAGAGACCTACCACACATTAGTTGGTGAGAGAAACATTATCACCCTTAGCTCTCAACTAACTTCCTGCAGTTTTGTGTCATTGCATATTTGCATGTCCCATCTTTGCTCTATTCTATTTAACAACCACACACCCCTCCAAAAGGAAATAACTATGTTTCATGTTTTATTATTATTATTATTATTAGCTAATCTTTTCAATTATTTTCAAAATAAATATGCAAGCGTTTTGTATAAAGTTGTTTTCTTTAATGTGTGTTTTCCAGGATAAACATACTTCACTTAAAAAATAAAAAAAAAAATCTAAAAAAAGTACATTACAAGGATGTGTTGTCATTTGCTTCTAAAAGAATGAGAAGGTATTAAATTATTCGCCAAAAATAATTGAGTGTCGTGAGAATAACTCAATTTGTTAAAATTACTAAAATATGAAACGTTTGATATAAAGTACAGATACAGATACAGTTATACGATATAAATACGATCGAATATAGAAATTCGTCAATTTCTAAAAAACTACTCAAAAATTTCGTCTAAGGATATGCCACTTTTTAATATATTTTTTAAATATATATATTTCTAAAAAACGAGGATATTGATCGTTGAAGATACATTTTTTTCTTTAAAAAAAATATAGGATATAGATAAATTTAACATACAGGTTAATAACAATAACACAAAATACAATACGAACACTGAAATACAATACAAAAAAGCAACACCTAAAATGTTGAAGTACAATAGTTAATAAAATGCAATAAAAAAGTGACTCATATTGCAAAAAAGAAGAAGAAAATATTGGAGAGAAAAGTACGAAGATAAACGAAGAACTTATTGTTGAATATATCTAAATGGTTTATATTTTAGTGGACTTTGTGGGGACTCAAATGTGAAGATAAAGATTAGACGATTCTAGTCTATGGTTTGGTCCGATATATTTATTTTTCTTTTAGTTTTGGACTCGAGTAGTGAGCTTTTTAAATAGGTTGCCTAATTTTAGATTGGAAAAGATTATATGAGTTACTTTTCTTTTTTCTTAAAAAAAAGTACGCATAGAAATAGATACGTCAAATCACGTGTCAGATATGTATCTGTGAAGTATCTGAAAGTATCGGTATCCGATACGTGTCTGATACTGATTTTTTGTCTCATATGAAGTATCTGTTCTTCATAGTACATTTGATTCTCCACACGTAGACAGCTAACTAAAATAAAATAATAATAACCTATAACGTTTTAGTTATTACCTATATAGTTAACAACTGCTTAAAATATTATAAAAAAAATACTTCAAAGTGCTTTATGAAAGGGACAATGTACTTGAATCTGTGTTTCTTCTTTAAAAAAAATAGTCAGAGAAATGTTCTTGTCTAAATCAATTTGAATTTACTAACTATATAAAAAAATAAAGGAAAATAGCCCTATTTTTGTGTGTTTTAAAAGTTTTATTTTATTTTATTTTTTTAAAAAAAATCATTATTATGCTTGAATTGTATATAAGACAATGACGTTGTACCTAATATTTATGCTTTCCTTCTTAAAAAAAAATAGAAAAAAAATTATTAAACAAAATGACCACGTGTCATTTTTTTGTTGGATGCAATTTGAACTAATTAGAAGATTTGTACGGCCTGTCTGCACTTAAGTTTTTTCTTTGTACAAACAAAGATGGGCAGCTTTGTGAGAAAGGAGAATTCTACTTTGATTGTTAGGTGGAAAATGGAATAATAGGTCCATAGCAATAAGATAATAGTAACACAAATATTTATGATTAGAAAATCATTGAAAAATTATTATATTTATCATTAAAAGTGTATTTGGTATGTGATAAAAGTAGAGAGTTGAGTTAAATTGAATTGATAATTATTATCGTTAAATTATCTGGAAAGTTAAATTGTCTGTGTTTATTTGCAGAGTTGAGTTGATAACCATTATCTAAATTATAATGAGAGATTAAATAAATTGAACACCAAATCAATGCAAATATTTAAAAGAGTTTTTTTTTTTTTTCCTAGCCTGTTTGGTAATATATAAAATCCATTTTAAAAAAAAAAAAATTGATCTAATTATCTTTAAAAAAAAAAACCAAAATGTAGGGTCCAAAAGTAATTTTGAAATAATATACTGAAAATCACTTCATGGTAATTTTGCATATGTGGAATCAATTCAAGTATTTTAATGAAAACAATATTTTATTTAAAATGTTCATAATTTTAAAAAGAAATCAGGGAATTAACCTACTATATAATTAATATTTTGCAAATATTCCAAAATTTAGTAATTAAATTTTAGCAATATTTTGAAATATTTTTATCTTTCTAATATTCTCATTCATCTTTTAATTTTTCAATATTTTAAATTTTAAAAATATATAATTTTTTAAAATTACTATTAATTATAGGGGTCTTTTTAAATATAAAAATAATTACACTTTATAGTAAAAAGTTCCAAAAGTGACTTTAAAATGTAAATATTTTTAGGATTTTTCTATTTATAAGAAATTCCCTTAATTATATGAGAATTTTATTTTTTTTAGAATATCATTAACTACATTATCTTTCATCAATAATTTTTTAAAATATTTAATTATTTTCTTATTAATATAATTTTGTAATTTTTACTTTATTTTTATTATTTATTAATTTCAATTGATATTCCTTCAATGTATGATATTTTAAATCAATATTTCTTTCATTTTAGGATATTTCATTTATTTTCTTCTATATTCTTAGTTGAAAATCAATCACTTCTCTATTGAGGTCTCAGTTATATACATTACATATACAGTCTGAAAATTGAATATACTGGTAATATGTGGGGAAATGTAAACATACAATAGTTTACTTTTTGGAGTGTTGACAAATATATTGGAAAATGTAAATATACATTGCATATATTATTCGATATATAAGACGATATATTGTATAAATTGTTTTGTTCATCCACTTATCAAAGTCTAGTTTATTTCTAAAAATTTCAAATATATATTGTTGTATGATTATACCTTATTTTCTCCTTTACTGATTCTTGCTTTCATTTACAACAATTTTCAATTTTTTGGAGAATTTTTCTTGTGTAGATTTTGAAAAGAAAATCCTTTTGGGAAGTTCATATCCACACACACACAAAAAAAAAAAAAAAAAAAAAAACTTTCATTATTACATGCTTCTTTTGGTATTATTATTTTTTTAAAAAAAATGGTTAGTAAGGAGGGCCAAAAAAAGTAAATTGGATGAGATTTTTGTGTATAATAACAACTCATTAGGCTATTCATATAAATAGAAAAGTTTAGATAATTAGAACTACTTATTTGGCTATATGGGCAGAAATTCTAGTTTTTATTTGAAATATGTATAAATGTAATGAACTTTTTAGAAAAGTGTTTTGTATTAAAAGAGAGGATAATTTGACAAAGGAGCTTAATTCAATGGTAATCAGTATGATCTTTTTTTATAAGAGAATGAAGGTTGGAATCTCAGTTGTCGTATTAAAAAAAATGATAAATCTATAATATAATAAAAATGGTCCTAAAAGGAGAGAATTTTTAACTTTCCTCTTTACCCTTAACTTTTTCAATAATGACCATTTTGCCCTCACACTCTTTGACCCTTCTCATGGCAGTGAAGCATACCATCCACCTCTTTTCTCTTCTTTTTATAATTTTACCTCCCCTTTTGTCATTAAATCTTTCAACAAATCATATTTTATCCTCCTATCCTTTAATATTTTTTTGGTATTTTTTTGTGCTTTTTTTCTATTTAATTTTTACATTTCAATTTTGTCAACAATCATATCATTTTTCTTTTTTTTCTCTCTTTTTCATTTTTATTAATACATAATTAATAAATTAAAAATTTAGAACCATTTACATACATTTTCATAGATTTTATGGAGATCGTTTATACGTGGTTAAATAAAATGTTCTTTAAACAAAAGCTAAACAACTTTTAGTTAGCTTAAATTAAACTACGAGATTTTATAGAGCTATAGAGAAAAATCTTTATTTCCTATTTATTCTTTAATTTTTTCATATAATATTTTTTTCTTTTCATTCTCTTCAAATAGTTGAAACTATTCAAATAATCAATGACAAAATTTGCTTTGTATTTTACTGAATAAAAGAATTTGTTTATGAGAAAGTCTTATAAAGTTTGGTTTTCTGAGTGCGACATCTGACTACCTAATGTGTTATTTCAATTTAATATTTAATTATTATTGATAAATGTAAATTTCAAGAATGATATTTATTAAAATAATTTTTTCACATTTCATTAGATTTTTTAGTGCAACAATTACACAGATGTGAGGATCGCAAAAGAGGAAAGTACATGTGTTAATTATTGTTAAGTAGATTATTTTTGTTGTCCGATTAGACTTTTTGAAAGAATTTAAAAATTAGTTGCCACTAGTTACATCTAAATATAGTTTAAGCATATGGATTAAGCATCATAATCTTAATTTTTTTTAAAAAAAGTTGTATGTTTGGATTATAAGGTCTCTTCTTTCACTTCAATTATTATCGGGTGAAAGATTCAACCATTACGCTTTTTATTGTGTTATGATTGAATATCTTTTTGTTTATTTGTTTTTATTTCTTTTAGCATATATCATAATTAGTTGAGTTATGTGTAAGTTCAAGTTGGTTTCTACTTTTCATAAAATTCATAGAAAAATCATATTCTTACTAGTAAAGAATTAGCATAGTCAATTGTATAAAACATGATTTATAAAAATAGCAATAAAGGTATGATTTTTATTAGGATAATTGTTTTAAATGGTAAAACTGCTAAAAATATTTTTAATTTTAGCAAAATATCACTGTCTATCAGTGATAGACCGTAATAGACTTCTATCATTGATAAACAATAACATTTTGTTGTATTTTATATAAGTTGCCTCATTTTTCCTTATTTGAATTTTCGATAAAAGACAATAAATATGGAGCAAAGATTAGGATTATGATTTATTTGTTCTTGGGCCTTCAGCTGCATTGAAGATGGCCTGATGAAAGAAACTCGTTATGGGCTTTTGGGCCTCTTCTAAATGGATTACATCTTCTACCCATATATCAATTACATGATTGTCTAAACTTTTCTAGGATAACCTAATGCGTTATTATTTTACACAAAATGTTGACCCAATTTACGTTTCAATCTCTTTATCATTGAGAATTCAACTCTCATACTTAAAAAAATATGCAAATTATTACAAGGACATAAGAGAAAATAGATTTAATTTTCAAAAATCCAAAGAAAAAATGAAATAATTACCGAATAGAGCTTAATTAAAAAAGAAAAAAAAACAAAGTAAAACATTGCTGGAATTTATAGATTAGTTTTATTTTGATACCTACTTAGAAGCAAATATTCTTAATTAAAATGATGTGTAGGGTTGCCAAAAAAATATTAAATTTGTTAGTTTTTTTTCTAACAATAAATTTGCAAATATTTACTGCAAATACATTTTTCTATTCATTTGTTGTGTTAAAGGCCCAAAGCTCAACCAATAATTTTAGTTTTAACCCCTTCAACTAGGTCACATTATTAATGATTAAGTGATTATCCAAATTATAAATTTAAGATTCGATTAATTATTTTAAAATTTGTAGGAGGTTATTCTTAGAAAACTTGTAGATGCTTTTAATTTATTTTTTTCCCTAGAAAACAAACATAAAGAAATTTATCTTTAGTTACAATAATCAATATTAAACATTTTCAATGGTCAAAATATGAATGATACATATTGATTAGTAATCAAAATATATAAATATGAAATTAATTTATCTAGCAAAATGAACAAGCTTTTGAAAGATAAAATGAACCTAATTCAATTGACATAAAAAAAATATATTATCAACATTAATATTACAGGTTCAATTCTCCTTTTCATATTAAAAAATAATGAATATTCACTTGAATAAGTCATACTTTGACAATTTTACTAAAATATGAATGGTATAAATGTTCCATATTCATGAAAAATTTGAATTAACATTTAAAAACCAATTTCTTTGAATAAAAAAAAAGACAAAGTATTATTATCATTTTTTTGAAAAATAATTACATTATTTCTTATTAGGGGCGTTATGGGTAAATGATGAGATGGGCCTGTGGGCCCATAAGTACGTGGCGAAACTTCAGCCCATTTTAGTTGGCTTTATATACATCAATCTTTTCTCTCTCTCTTTTTCTTCTTTAAAGCATCAACTTATTCTTTTAAAGAGAGAAAAAAAACATTATTAAAAGGACATATAGTTTTATATATATTCATACCTACTATTTTCTCAACCTATACAGCATATGAAATTATATTTTATATATATTTTTTCAACTTCAAACCACTGTAGTTGGGATGATTTTGGGTTAAAGGGTAAAATCGAAGGAGCAACTAGGTTAAAGATGAAAATAAACAGCTAAGCAACCATGCCTAGATGATGGAATGGGACAAAGAGAGGGCTAATGTGGTGCAAAGTCAAACTAACCCATTTGACCTCGGTCGAGCCTGTCATATCATGTATCGCATACATGATTCAAACTCACATGGGCCTAGAGAGGGGGACTGACTTGATCTTAAGTCAAATTAGCCCTCTTGGTCTCAGCCTTAGCTAAGGATGAGCCCACCAAATCAAGCCTTCTTCACATAATGTAATCTCTACTAGGAAAGATAATCTAGGGGAGTCCTAAGGAGAAACAGATTAGGTCGTCCAACCCTATAAATAAGGAAAGAAGGAAACAAAAGAAGTAAGTGGACTCTCCACTAGCAATTCCATACTTCAATTAATATTCAAACTTTTTGACTTAAGTATTGGATATGTGTGCTCTACACCACATCAGTATTCAGTTCTTGCTAACTTGTGGGTGATCTTCATCTCCAAAATACAAATATATCGTTGTTGTTACATCAAAGTTAAACCACTTTACTAATTTTAGCATCGAATAACAATATCTTAATTAGTTAAATTCAATTAAGGTTTCACAATATCCTTTCATCTTTGAAGAAAATTCCATAAAGCAATAGTTTTAAATAAGTAGTATTTTATATTTCTTCATGCCATTTTTTCCCCATATTAAGCACGTTATTGAGACAAGATATAAAAAGTAATTTATATAAATAAAGTTGTCTAGAAAACAAATCACAAAAAAACAGAGTGATTAATAAATAGACTCTTTAAAACCTTAAAGAAAGAAAAAGGATTTATATATATCTCTTTAAACACCACATTAAATCTTTTGGTACATCTTTTCTTTTTAAATGAAAGATCACGTGTTAAAGCTATTTAATGAAAGATCACATGTTAAAGCTATTTAATGTATAAATGAGAGAGAGAGGACAAATTTCAAGTCAAAATGATTGATGAAGATGTTGCGTTGGATATTAATTATTATGGGCACTAATTACCCTCCATTTTAACCCTAATTAATATTCTTTATCTTCTAGATCTCATGCTTGGATTTAGTAGTTGATATTAGAATTTTTAAACTAACAATAAAATTAAGACACATGGTGAATTGTCAATAAAATAGTCATGAATAATTTATTTTTAATAGGACTAAGTTTGTATTTTGTTGGCATGTGGATCTTGCACACGTTCGTCATTGCTATAGACCTTCCGTGGTCTGATCTACGATTCCCTTCCTTGATCTTATCTCACTTTTCGAGTCAATTTATGTGAAAGATCTTGTTGAGAATCTCACATTGAAAAAATCAAGAGATCTCACACTCCTTATAAGATAGATGAACTACTCCTTCAATTGTCAAATGATTTTAAGAAGAAACTTCATACCATTAAATATGGTATCAAATCCCGTAAAGCCTAAATAGATATTCAATCCAATAAAAAAAAAATAATATCTTTTTTTGGATTTGAGCTGACCTTTGAGCTTTAGATAAATTTGAGAACTTGTAAAGTGTTGTGTTTAACTATTGAAGGGTCATGAAATTAAAAGCGTGCCGATAGAAGAGTTCACAAATGGGACAAATAGTTGGTGGAGCTAGGATATAGAGCTCTCGTTCCATTTGCATACATTTATTATTTTTTTAAAATATGATGTTAATTTGAAAATATAATATTGTTGTGAAATTGAGGAGCACAATAAAGCACAACGGATATAGAAAAAATATAATATAATAATAAAATAAAATAACTAAAATTTTGAAATTTTGATAATATGAAAATTTAGTAGAATGTTGAAGTGGATTTCTCACCAAATGTGTGTTTTTAAGATCCATCAAGTGTCACTATTTATGGCAAAGTGGCAAGTAGAATGTAATCTTACATAGACACCAAACATGAATAACAAGGCACCTGGACAACATGAATAACAAAGCACCCGGACAACATGAAGATTGACATATGGTTTTTAGGACATTAAGCAATTGACATCTATTTATTTTAATAATATTTATAATACTTCCCCTTAGATGCCCATATATATATATATGAAATATGTCTCGTTAAAACCTTACTAGAAAAACCCTAGTGAAGGAAAAAAGTACATATTTTATATAATATATACTCCTAAAAGAATACAATATATCTCCCCCTTATGAAAACATCATTTAATATCTCTAAGTCGCCACATTCCAATGTTGTGCACCAATTTTTAAAAGTTACAGTTGGTAATGCCTTTGTAAATAAGTCTGTCAGGTTATCCTTCGAACAAATTTGTTGTACATTGATGTCGCCAGTTTCTTTAAGATCATGAGTGTAGAAAAACTTTGATGAAATATGTTTTGTTCTATCTTCTTTAATATATTCTCCTTTGATTTGGGTTATGCAAGCTGTGTTGTCTTCGTATAATATTATTGGAAGATTTTTATTAGAAAACAAGCCACATGTTTCACGAATGTACTGAGTCATTGATTTTAGCCATACACATTCTCAACTAGCCTCGTGAATTGCAAGAATTTCAGCATGATTTGAGGAAGTGGTCATTATGGTATGTTTCACCGATTGCCATAATATAGTAGTTCCTCCACATGTGAACAGATAACCTGTTTGAGATCTAGGTTTGTGTGGATCAAATAAATATCTAGAATCTGTATAAACAACTACATCAAAATTTGATTTATTTGAATAAAATAAACCCATATTGATTGTTCCTCAGAGATAATGGAGTATATGCTTAATTCCGTTCCAATGTTTTTTTTATAGGAAAATAACTATATCTAGCTAATAAATTTACTGAAAATGCAATATCTGGTCTTATATTATTAGCAAGATACTTAAGTGCACCAATTGTACTAATATATGGTACTTTAGGACCAAGAAGTTCTTCATTATCGTCTCGAGGTCGAAATGTATCTTTCTTTATATCCAATGAATGGACTTCCATTGAAATATTTAATAGATGTGCTTTGTCCATATAAAATCTTTTCAAAATTTTTCCTGTATAAGTTAACTAATAAATAAATATTTCATTTGCTAAATGCTCAATTTGTAATTTGTTTTTTTCGAGATTTTTCATCTCATATTCTTTCTTAAGATATTCTATTGCCTTTGAAAGCTCTTCAGAAGTTTCAATTATATTCAAGTCATCAACATATACAGTTATAATAGCAAATCCTGATTGTGATTTCTTTATAAAAACATAATGACAGATTGGATTATTTTGATATCCTTATTTAAAAAAATATCCACTCAGGCGATTATGCCATATCAGTCCTAATTGTTTCAATTCATATAGTGATCTCTGTAACTTTATTGAATACAATTTCCAGGGATTTGATGTATATGTTTTAGGTATCTTAAATCCTCTTGAGATTTTCATATAAATATCATTATGTAGAGATCTATATAAATATGTTGTGACTACATCGATAAGATGTATATCCAAACTTTCATACACAGTTAGGCCAATTAAATATCTTAGTGTAATTGCATCCACCACTGAAGAATATGTCTCCTTATAATCAATACCAAGTCTTTGTGAAAAACCTTGTGCAACTAGTCTTACTTTGTATCTTGTGACCTCATTATTTTCATTTATTTTTCTCACAAATACCCATTTGTATCCCATAGGTTTGACACCTTTTGGTGTTTAGACTACTGGTCCAAAATTCTACCGTTTTGAAAGTGAATTTAATTCCGCCTCAATTGCTTCTTTCCACTAAAGCCAATATCTTCTTTCCATTAAAGCCAATCTTTTCTATGTCGACATTCTTCAACAAAATTTGGTTCAGGATCCTCATTTTCAGATATAATATCTGTTAGGATTGATGTCATAAATCTAGTGTATCTCGTGATTTGTAGTTTTGTTAAGACAAATTATTTATCTAATAAAACTAGAGGTATTTTATTTGACATTTAGACATCATTAATTCAATCAAATAAACTAAGATCCAAGGTTATATGATGTCACTTGAACAGTATATGGTTGACATGTAGATGATTCATGTTCAAGTAATAACCTAAAAGGTCTGCACTAAATGGATGAAAGTTGGGTGTCTTATCCTAGTAATACTGCGAATACAACCCACTTTATAATTATTAACAACGGTAGAAGTAGAAAACTAGATGAATCAACAAAGGTAAGTTGTAATTTCTCTTATTCTTCCTTTTTCAAGCATGCCTATATTTTCATTGAATGTATATCCTAAAATTACATGTTTTATTTTACTGTTTTTGTTTTTTCAAAAAATACAAGGTGTTCACACGCTTCTGCGGGAATTCGATTCCTTCAATTGATATGAGAGCCAATGTTTTTTTGCATTTTTATTTTCTATTTTTGAAACAAAATTAAGTTCATGAGGTGAGTTATTTTGCTGCATTTTGCTTGAAAATATATGAGGTTTGGCTTAATAGATGTTTTCGGTATTTGGCACATAGATCGTTTTACTTGATTTGATCATGTAAGAACTCGTTATTTTTGGACATTTTACTGTAAATCGAGTCTGTAAGTTCGTTTTTTTTTGGCAAAAAATTTCTGCGAAAAGAACCCAGAAAAACAAAGGCGAAACAAGAAAAAATGGAGAAAAATAGTGCAGTTCGATTTTTTAGGGACAATATTCACTAATTTGTCGATTTCTGAAGTTCTAACCATTGGATTGAGTTAAAATTTGGTCAGTATGTTCAAAACACTTGAGATCGTGTTTTGAACGGTTAGATCGTTGTTTTAAGCTCTGGTTTATCCGTTGTCGCTGTCGAATAGAAGCAATTTTTTGTTTTTTTCTCTGTTTTCTTTTAGAATTTTATAAAAGCTAATCTAAGGTTTTAAATTTTATTTGTTTGTAATTAAATTAGTATAATTCAATTATATTCATTTAATTATTTTATTAGGTGTCAAATATCGGTCTATTAATGTTTTTTATATAATTGAATGTGCATGAGATGTATATTTAAATGTATGATTTATATGTTGCATATTATATGTCATATAGATTTAAAATCCCACCTTAGGATAAATCTTATAATTACATGTTCATGCATCATATCTAAATATAAATCTTATATTTCTAGATGCATGATTAATATAAGCCTGCTCATGTATTATAATATAATTGTTATATTATTTGAATGCATGTTTTGAGTAAGAATATTCATGCATCATAAATGTTATAATGTATGATGAATATGCATGTCTATTTTTCATGATTGATAATTATAAGCGTTATAATTAGATAAAAAAAATGAACTTTGCATTGAGCATGACATTACTTAGATTAATATAAACGTTACATTTAATCAAAGTCGTCCTAATGCAAACGAAAAAGATTTTCGACAAATTCATTGTTTTATAAATGTTATAAGTTTAATGAATTAGAAATAAAATTGATAATCAAGAGTTACATGCAAACATAGATCATAATTAATTTTAAATGGTTTAAAATTAATTCACCTAGACTTTTGTTAAACGGATTTGGGATTAGAAATCGGATAATCTTTTAATTTGTTTTAATAGGATTAAAATGAACTTGGTTAAAAGATTAAATTTATAAAATAATTGCCCATAAGGGACCTTTGTCTCAGGAACATTATGTCTACACTGAGGTATTTAAGTTGACGAAAACGGAACACCTCTACTTGGGAACGCTGGAAGGTAAATTGAGCAAATATTTTTATAAGCATTCAATAATTGATCAATTTTATTGAAGGGTTTAATGAATGAGATCACATATTGTTAAATATTCAATATAAGCGTTATATTAAGCAAATTAACAAAGAACTTAGCTGAAAATTGATTAGCCAGATTATACTAAGTTAATAAACCCAAAAGGTAGAACACTTAGTGGGAGGAAAAAGATGTATATGATATGTCGTTTTTCTATCCATGCTCTCCCTAAAAGTTCACAGGGTGAGAATCATGCTCAACTTCGTAGTGCCCTGGGTGCACCTTCCCTTGTAGGTATTTGCATGAATCAACATCAAGGTGAATAGAGAAAGTGTTTATAGTAAGTGGGAGAAGGACGTGTTACAACATATCATGTGGTCTCTTTCATTAGTTTGTAATGTTTCTTTCATGCTTGGCCTCGTGGTGCCCTGGGTGCACCCTCACTTAAGAAGATATTTTCATGGAGGAAGGGCATTACAAACTCCAAAATGGATAAGATCACTATAATCAATTGTTCCTATCATGTTTTTCCTTGAGGCAAACTGATTAGGGCGAGGTTATAGGATTGAAAAAGAAGGGTTACAGTTAAGATAAAGCATTAAGGCAGTTAATGTTTTATTGATCAAATGAATGGTAATTAGATATTATATGAATAAAGAGTTATTCTACGATAATATTTGATTGAGAGTGTCTCACTTCAAATAAGAATAACTGTACACCCTGAAGTGGCATTTATTCCAAATCACTAAATGTATTATTGCAAAATAAATAATGTTGGGTTCATTATTTGTTGTTTTTGCTAAACCGATTAGATTAAAATAAAAAATGATTTTTTTGCACAGGTGTCTAATATAAGTAATTTGTGTTGTATCAGCATGTCTAGCTCGATCGTTACTTTGCTTGGCGTCGAAACTTATTAACTGGAGAAAATTATAGAACATGGAAAAATATGATGAGTATAGTTTTGGTAATGCATGACCTTAAATTCATTCTCATGGAGGAATGTCCTCCGACCCCTGGGCCCAATGCATCACAAAGTGTTCATGATGCTTAAGAGATGGACCAATGCCAATGACAAGGCAAAGGTCTATATTTTGGTAGGCTTATCTGAAGTCCTGGCCAAAAAACATGAGACCATGATTACTGCACGTCAGATCATGGACTCATTACGTGACATGTTTGGAAAACCTTCCTCACAAGGCATGCATGATGCTTTTACGTTCATCTTCACTGCACGAATGATTGAAGAATCGTTTGTTTGAAAACATGTCCTTAACATGATGAATCATTTTAACATCGTTGAGATGAATGGAAGTCTTACAAATGAGCCTAGTCATGTGAGCCTTATCATGCAATCGTTGTCGAACATCTTTCTGCAATTCTATAGCAATTGTGTTATAAACAAAATTGACTACAACCTTACCACCTTCCTTAATAAGCTATAGACTTTTGAGTCTTTGATGAAAGCCAAAAGAAATAATGGGGAGGCAAATGTTGTTTTCTCCAAAAAGAAAAAGTTCAATAGAGGTTCAACCAACTGGAACTAAATCTATGCCTCTATCTTCATCTGATGTGAAGAAATAGAAAAAGAAGAACGGTGGAAAGGGGAATAAAGTCACTGCTGCTGCTGCTCAAAAGGGCAAGAAGGTCAAGGTTGTAAAAGGAACCTGTTTTCACTATAACCAAGATGTGCATTGGAAAAGGAATTGTCCAAAATATTTGGTCGAGAAAAAGAAGGAAAAAGAAGGTAAATATGATTTACTGGTTCTAGAAACGTGTTTAGTGGAAAATGATAATTATGCATGGATACTTGATTCAAGAGCCACTAACCATGTTTGTACTTCTTTGTAAGAAACTAGTTCCTGGAGACAGCTGGCAACGAGAGTGATGACTCTGCGAGTTGGAACAGGAAAGGTTGTCTCAACGGTTGCAGTTAGGAGTTTGAATTTGTTTTTTGAATCAAAGTTTATGTTGTTAGACAATGTTTACTATGTTCCTAATTTCAAAAGGAACTTGATTTTAGTTTCATGGTTGTTGGAACAATCTTTTAATGTATCTTTTATTTGGGATAAAGCATTTATTTTGAAAAATGGTATTGATATTTATTCTGCAATATACTAAAGTAATTTATATGTACTAATACCATTAGTATAAAAAATGCTCCACAATATTGAAATGTTCAACACTGCAATCACTAAAACTAAGAAAAAAATTCTCCTAAAGAAAATGCTCATTTTTGGCATCTAAGACAAGGTCACATTAACCTCAATAGGATCGAGAGGTTGGTTAAGAACGAACTTCTTTAGAAGAAAATTCTTTACCTGTATATGAATCTTTTCTAGAAGGAAAAAAGATAAAACGACATTTTACTGAAAAAGGTTATAAAGCCAAAGAACCCTTAGAGCTTATACCCTCAGACCTTTGTGGTCCAATGAGTGTAAAAGCTAGAGGAGGTTTGAATATTTTATTTTTACGGATGATTATTCAAAATATGGCCATGTTCACCTGATGCAACATAAGTTTGACACACTTGAAAAGTTTAAGGAGTATAAGGCTGAAGTTGAAAATTTTTTAGATAAAAAGATTAAAACACTTCGATCAGATCGAGGTGGAGAGTACATGGATATTGAATTCCATAACTATTTGATGGAACATGGAATCACATCTCAACTCTTAGCACCTGGTACACCTCAATAAAACGGTGTATCAGAAAGGAGAAGTAGAAACCTGTTGGATATGATTCACTCTATGATGAGCTACACTTCTCTACCTATCTCGTTCTAGGATTATGTGGTGGAGATTGCAACTTACCTCTTAAATCAGGTTCCATCAAAAAGTGTTATCGAAACACCTTTTGAATTATGGAGAGGTCATAAAAGTAGTTTACGACATCTCAGGATTTGGGGATGTCCAACAAATGTGCTTGTGGTAAATCCAAGGAAATTGGAACCACATTCAAGATTATGCCTATTTGTAGGTTATTCTAAAGAAACAAGAGGTAGTTTGTTCTTCGATCCAAAAGAAAATAAAGGATTTGTATCGAAAAATATTACTTTCCTAAAAAAAACCACATTAGAAAATATAAGCCAAGGAGCCAAATCGTATTAAATGAAATTTCCAAAGAAACTAATGAAACTTTAACAAGAGTTTTTGAAGAGGAGAGCACTTTAACAAGAGTTGTTGATGTTGCTTCATCTAGTCAAACACATCATTCTCAAGTGTTGAGAGAGCCTCGAAATAGTGGGAGGATTGCAACCCAACCTACTCATTATTTAGGTTTAACAAAAACTCAAACAATCATATTAGATGATAAGGTTAAGGATCCATCGTGTTACAAGAAGGCAATGGTTGATGTTGACAAAGATGAATGGATCAAAGTCATGGATCAAGAAATGAATCTATGCACTCCAATTCTATCTAGGAACTTGTAGATCAACCTGATGAAGTAAAACCTATAGGTTGCAAATGGATCTACAAAAGAAAACTAAGTGTAGATGGAAAGGTGCAAACCTTTAAAGCTAGACTAGTAGCAAAGGGTTATACCTAGGTTGAAGGAGTGTACTATGAAGACTAGTAGCAAACGCCTTTTTTTAATGGTAATCTTGATGATAGCATCTACATGACCCAACCAAAGGGATTCATTGAACAAGGTCAAGAGCAAAAAGTTTGCAAGCTTAATTGATCCATTTATGGATTGAAACAAGCATCTTGATCTTGGAATATAAGGTTTGATATTGCAATCAAATTTGTGGCTTTGATCAAAATGTTGATGAGCCTTGTGTTTACAAAAAGATCATCAACAATTCAGTAGCTTTTCTTACGTTGTATGTGGACGATATCCGACTGATTGGGAATGATGTAGGCTACCTGACTACCATTAAAGAATGGCTAGCTGCTCAATTCCAAATGAACGATTTAGGTGAAGCACAATTTGTTATTGGGATCCAAATTATAAGGGATCGAAAGAACAAATCACTAACCTTGTCTTAGGCATCCTATATTGACAAAGTACTTATTAGATATTCGATGAAAAATTCTAAGAAGGGTTTGTTACCTTTCAGGCATGGAATTATTGTCTAAGGAACGGTGTCGTAAGACACCTTAAGAGATTAAGAAGATGAGACAGATTCCCTATGCATCTGAAATGGGTAGCTTGATGTATGTCATGTTGTGTACTAGACCCGTCCTCTACCGTGCAGTGGGCATAGTCATTAGATATAAATCCAATCTAGGATTTGGTCACTAGACAATAATTAAAGTTATTCTTAAGTATCTTAAGAGAACGAGAAACTATATACTTGTGTATGAAACTAAGGATTTGATCCTTACTAGATACACTGACTCTGATTTTCAGACAGATAAGGATTCAAGAAAATCCACATCAGAATCAGTGTTCACTCTAAATAGAGGAGCTACAATATGGCGCAACATTAAACAAGGTCGTATTGCGGATTCCACCAGAGAGGCTGAGTATGTATCTGCCGGTGAAGGTGCTAAAGCAGTCGTCTGGCTCAGAAAATTTCTCACAGATTTAGACGTTGTTCCAAATATATCCTTGCTCATCACACTTTATTGTGATAAAAGTGGTGTTGTGGCAAACTCTAAGGAGCCTCATAACCACAAACATGAAAATCCTATAGAACACAAGTATCATCTTATTAGAGAGATTGTGCAATGGAGAGATGTGATTGTCACAAAGATTACCTCGGAGCACAATATTGTTGATCCATTTACAAAGGTTCTCACGACTAAAGTATTTGAAGGTCACCTAGATGGTCTGGGTCTATAAGATATAGGTCATCTAAGCTAGGGCAAGTGGGAGATTTTATTGGGTATATTGTATGCCCTAGTTTATTGTATTGTATATTGATACTTTATTTTACATTGTATATTGATACTTTATTTTACATTGTATATTGATACATTCCACTAGCTTTAGACAAGTGGGAGATTGTTAGGATTGATGTCCTATATCTAGTGTATCTCATGGTTTGTATTTTTATTAACATAAATTATTTATCTAATAAATTAGAGGTATTTTATTTGACATTTAGACAATATTAATTCAATCAAATAAACTAAGATCCAAGGTTATATGATGTCATTTAAACAGTATGTGGTTACAGGTGGTTCATGTTCAAGTAATTACCTAAAAGGTCTGCAGTAAATGGATGAAGGTTGGATGCCTTATCTTGGTAACAATGCGGATACGATCATTACTTGAAGAAACTAACATTTCATTAGGATGACCATAGGAGACTTGACCTTAATCCTAAGTGAGTTGTGAACTTTTGTTTATAATGGCAATCCTTTGGTCTGTATGGGTGAGAGTGGCCATGACAGCTGACTCAATAAGTCTACCATTTTGGAGATTTTTCTAATTAAGGAGCTGAGAACACAGCTATATAAGATGGAATTCACTCCTTCCCATTCCTTGGGAAGGTAGATAAATTGCTCTCTTAATAGTTGATTCCGAGTTTTAAACAATGAGACCTCAACCTCTCACTGGCCCGAGAAGTATTAGTTTATAGTTAGACTAT
Organism: Benincasa hispida; assembly: GCF_009727055.1. Taxonomy (NCBI): domain Eukaryota; kingdom Viridiplantae; phylum Streptophyta; class Magnoliopsida; order Cucurbitales; family Cucurbitaceae; genus Benincasa; species Benincasa hispida. The sequence goes on from NC_052350.1 coordinate 27,155,647, forward strand.
AAACTATTTGTTAATTAGAGAAATCAGTGGTACTTAAGGAGTTAAATATAACTGTAGGGGTAAAATATGAGTGAATTTCGTCTTGTGTAACTATGTTCCCAACTATCCAGTCAAATGAATCCCCAAAATGGTAGGCATATTGAGTTGACAATTTGGCCACTCTCACCCATACAAATCATATGACCGTCTTCATAGGCAGGAGTTTACAACTCACTCAGGATTCAAGTCATGTCACCTATGGTCATCCTGATGAAATGTAAGCCTCTACTATTAACAGTTTATATAATGAAACTAATCATTTCGTGGTCCGATCTTATAAAAACTCTTTGTATAGGATACCCCGCTCATATGTCTCCATATGTGGTCGTATCCATAGTGTTACATGGATAAGGTACCCAACATTATTCATCTACTACAAACCGTTTAGGTTATCATTTAAACATGATCCACTTGTATGTCTCTATATACATGTTTAAATTACATAAAATAACCTAGGATCTTAGTTTGTTGGATTGAGTGTATACTCATCAAATAACAATTATTTTATTAGTAACAATTTTTTTATACAATGTTTACAAACTACGAGAATACAAGAGATTTAGGACACTAATCCCAATAACCTATGTTTTCTTTGAATGTTTATCCTAAAATTACATGTTTTATTTTACGTTTTTTTTTAAAAAAAATCAAATTTCTAAATGCAAGGTATTCACCTTCTCTCTAACTTCTCTCTAGAATTCTCTACCATTTTCCTCCTCAAAGTTCTTGGAGACCACACTTCCAAGTGCTTTAAATGATAGAGAATAGCAAAGTAACCTCATTGGTAGGTGTCTTATGTTGGGGAAGTTTGAGATATCAACAACGGTGGAAGAAGAAAACTAGAGAAATCAATAAAGATAAGTTGTGATTTCTCCTATTCTTCCTTTTTCAAGCATGCCTATATTTTCTTTGAATATTTATCTTAAAACTACATGTTTTATTTTATTATTTTTATTTTTTTTTTAAAAAAAATGGATTTCTAAATGCAAGGCGTTCATACGCTTCCACGAGAATTCGATTCGTTCAATATCAAGAGCAACATTATACGCAAAAATATTGTCTATAGCTACATTAGTTTGATTCCATTTTTTCCTATCATGACATAGTTTATTGAAATCTCATTATTATCTTTAGGTATTTCACCTTCCTCACTAATCATGTCGAGGATTTCTTCATGGGTATTTATATCCTCAACCAAGTCTTCTTTACTATTAATTATTTTTTGTTTTCGAGGATTTTTATCTTTGGAATCCACTGGTCTACCACGCTTCTGACGTGTTCTAAACTCATTAGCGACAACCTATTGTGTTGGGATATCAATTTTTTATGGAACATTTGCAGCTGATATACGTGATTTAGTTACTTTCTTTGCATCTATAAATGCATCTTGTAATTGATTAGCTATATTTTGCAAATGAATTATTTTTTGAACTGCAAGATCTAAATGAGACAATAATGATGCATTCCATGTATTTTTTTTTCCAATTTCTAAATTTTTTCCCCCTAATGTTGGAAAATTTGTCTCACTAAAATGACAATCAGCAAATCATGCAGTAAATACATCACCTGTCAGGAGTTCAAAATATTTAATAATTGATGGGAATCATATCCAACATATATTCCTAACTTATTTGAAGACTCATCTTAGTGCATTGTGGTGGAGCAATTGGAACATATACTACACATCCAAAAATTCTCAGATGAAAAATATTTGGCTCATGACCATAAGCTAATTGTAATGGCTAGTACTTATGATAAGCTACTATCCTAATGCATATAAGTGAGTCAGTATGCAAAATAACATGTCCCTATACAGATGAAGGAAGCTTAGCTCTCATAAGTAATGGTCTTGCAATTAATTGCAAATATTTTATAAATGATTATGCTAAACCATTTTGTGTATGAACATGAACTACGGGATGTTCAACACTTATCCCAATTGACATACAATAATTATCAAAAGCTTAGGATGTAAATTCACCAGCATTATCAAGATGAATGGTCTTAATTGTATAATCAGAAAATTGTACTCTTAACTTAATTATTTGAGCAAGTAATCTTGCAAATGCAAGATTTCGATTCGATAATAAGCACATGTGTGACCATCTACTGGATGTATTTACTAATACCATAAAATATCTAAATGGTCCACTTGGTGGGTTGGGTTGATAGGTCCACATATATCACCATGAATTCGTTCTAAAAATGCAGGTGATTCAATTCCCACTTTAGCTAGTGTGATCTAATTATTAATTTGCCTTGAGAGCAAGCATCATATATAATTCATAATTGAAGAATCTCCTGGCTCTTCAATGGGTGTCGACTTGAATTCTCAATAATTATTCTCATCATTATAGACCCTAGATGACCCAATCTATCATGCCAAATAGCAAATATATCTGGATTCATGAACTTTAGGTTCATTGTTGCATATGTTTTAATTACTCATATATGAGTATAATACAATCTAGAAGATAAAGTAGGCAACTTTTCCAATATATGTTTTTCATTTGAGATAGTAGAGATAATATATAAATATTCCACATTATTTTTACTATCAGTCTCAATATGATAACCATTGCAACGTATATCTTTAAAACTTAGAAGATTTCTCTTTGATTAAATAGAGAACAAAGCATTGCCAATTGTAAATTTTGTTCCTCTAGGTAAAATAATATTTGCTTTTCCAAACTCTTCAATCAAGTTTGCAAAACTTGATATTATATTTACTTTTGCTTTCAGCATTGTCAATTTGGAAAAGTATTTTTTATTTGTAAGTATTGTGTGTGTGGTTACACTGTCTGCTAGACATAGATCTTCTTTGCTCATTTTTTAATCACCCAACATATGAAAATGATCCACATTTCTTCATTAAGAGAAAATAATTAAAATAAGAAAAACAACACTAAAAATATACAAAAGTTAATATTACTAAAAAAAATGAAGATAGATGAAAGAAAACAACAACATTAAGTCTAGATATTCTCAAAGTCAAAAGAACACTTGATGTTTCATTAACTGTGTCAATCTTCTCTTCAGGAGATTCAAAGAAGTCTACCACATCCAAATTTGTCAAAAGAGATGGGTTAAATATGTCATTATCCTGGTATGCAAAATTTGCTTCCATATGTTTCTCCTTTTCCTTCAGGGAGGCTTGATAGAGGTCAACTAAGTGTTTTGAGTGCGACAGGTACGTGATCAATGCACAGTCATTTCGCATCAGAAGCATTTATTTTCAACACTTTTTGAATTCTTATCTTGTGGAATTTTTCCTTTGTGATCATCATTTGTGTCGTTCTTTTGAAATTTGAATGATTAGAACGACCACCATGAAAATAATAATTATTTCTTCTTCTTCCACGGTCACGACCTCGACCATGACCTCAACCTCGACCACTATTATTAACATGAACAACATTCACTTCAAGGAATAATGTTGTTTCAGTTGGTCGAGATTCATGGTTCTTCATCAATAACTCATCATTTTGTTCGGCCACAAGAAGACATGAAATTAGTTCAAAATATTGTTTAAAGTTTTTCTTTCAATACTGTTGCTGCAATAGCATATTTGAGATATGAAATGTAGAAAACGTCTTCTCTAACATATCAACATCAATAATTTTTTCTTCGCATAACAACAATTTTGAACTGATTTAAAATAATGTGGAATTGTAATAACTTACTGATTTAAAATCTTGTAGCCTTAAATGCATCCACTCATAACGAGCTTTTGAAAGAATAGTTGTTTTTTTTATGATCATACATTTCTTTCAAAATTTTTCACAAGATACGGGGATCTTTTATTGTAAGATACACCACTTTTATCCATGTGGAGATGATGACAAAGAAAAATCATAGCTTTTTCTTTGTCCTAACTAGATGTCATATTTCCATCTTTAATTGTTTCTCCCAAGTTCATAGCATCAAGGTGGATTTCAACATCGAGCACCCATGACAAATAATTATTGTCATTAATATCACAGGCTACGATTTCTAATTTTGTAAGACATGTCATGGCAACACTATCACAAAATATTGCATTTATATTAAAAAATTTAATATGTACTTAATATGAAAAATAACATTAATTTATTAATTATAATAAAGAGAAAAAAAATTGACCTACCTTCAGTGATGGAAGTGATAGGAGCTCGTATTGATAACGTGTTGTGAAATTGAGGAGCACAACGGATATGGAGAAAATATAATATAATAATAAATAAATAAATATAGTGTAATAATTAAAAAAATAACTAAAATTATGAAAATTTGATAATATGAAAATTTAGTGGAATTCTCACCAAATGTGTATTTTTTAAGATCCACCAAATGTTATTATTTATAGGCAAAGTGACAAGTATGATGGGTCTTACATGGACAACAAGCATGAATAACTACAAGATATATGGACAACATGAAGATTGACACATGACTTTCAGGACACTAAGCAATGGACATCTATTTATTTTTATATTATTTATAATAATTTTAAAGTTTTTTTTCTAAAATATAGTTAAATATTAAATGAAATTTATATTTTTATGAATATCGAACAGATATCTTGAGGGTTATTTGGGATACTAAATTGAATTATGAAGTCGCGACTTAATATATCGGTAGAGTTAATGTGTCATAGTCTGTAGAGTTAGAAATTCTTTGTTTGGGGTACAGGGTTGTTAAGTTTGGAGTAAAGAAATTTGTGTTTGGGGTGCATAGTTGAGTTATTAAGATATGGATATTTGTTGCAATTTTTTGTGATCTAAAAAATGATTTTCATGTAGTTATTTTCTATTGTTTAGCTTTATTTTTTACCCTTCAATTGCACATATATTTTTCCAAAATTTTAACACTCATTTGAGATATTAACTTAAACCTTCACATATATTTTACATTTTTTTTTACATGGTAACCATTGTACTTGAGGTAGAATAAATACATTTATTTCGTATGAAATACTTTCACATTAGTGGAATGAATGGGTGTAATATGCACAAGAAAAAGTAGGTCATGAAGGGGTTTAGGATTTTTTATGGCATTTATGTCAAATTGTAGGTTAGGGCTTATTATGCATATATGTTGATGTTGAGAATGCCATCAAAGCCCCCACATTAGTTACATAAGAGGATGATCACAAGTATATAAGAGAGAACAACTATCACTAATGATATGAAGCCTTTTTGGTGAAACCAAAAGTAAAGTCATAAGGGTATAAACTGATATATAAGACAACTATTAAACACCATGAACTAATAATTTAAATTTTCCTTTTAATGACACTTTATAAGATCAAGTTTTTTTAAAAATTTATTTATTGAGTATATGATCGGTTGAGTTGGTCGTTAAAGTTTGTTGTTGTACATAATTGATGGAGTTGGTGGTCGAAGTTGATCATTAGAGGTGATCGTCAAACTTGGTCCCCAGAGATGGTAGTTACGTGGAGTTGAATGTCGAATGTGAACGTTAGAGATGATTATTAGAGGTGGTCTTCATCGGAGGTAGTCATCGGGGGTGGTTGTCGGAGTTTCCGCAAGAGAGGTCGTCAAAGCATGTCGTTGACAGTAGTTATTGTCAGAGTTGGGAGTTGAAGGTGGTCATCGGAATTAGCCACCAGAGGTGGTCGTCGAAGCATGTTACTAACGATAATTGTCACTAGAGTTGGTCGTTTTCGGTGATCGACGAGTAGAGGCATTAAAAACATTTGAGGGAGAGAAGAGAAAGAGAAAAAGATGGAGTTTCTCGATTAATGTGCAAACTTCAATACTAAACACATTGAAATTAGTATAGTTTAGTAATTTAATATTAACTTATAAAGTTGGTAGCTCAAACATTGAGTTGAGCTAAAAACCAACTCAACTCAAAGTCAATGCCCCAAACATCCTCTAAAAGTTTGTTTTGATCATATAAGTTTTTTTTTTTTTTTTTTTTGTTATGAACACAATTTTCAAGTTTCATTTATTAGACTTCAAACAATGCTATTTCACATTGATTAGATAAAAAAGAGAAAAAGTATGGATATAGTAGAACGAGACAGTATCATATTACTATAGTCATTGAGATATTTAGAGGATCCTTGTCTTAAATAAGTGGTACTAAAGTCGTGTCCTGATTTAGTTGTTTGATTATGATCATTTGGTGTTAAACAACTAAATTGATCAACCTAAGACAAGATTTGTTGGGGAGGGGGTTGTTTGAGGGGAAGATTGTTAGAAATTTAAACAAATTCTCAAATTGACTTAGATAAGATGAAGATCATGGGTATATTATTTATAGATAATATTATACCATATTATGAAAATATTTAAAAGGGTCGTTGTCCCTAATACCATTTTAAACATTAATTTATGTAAATTACATAATATGTAGTCATGATAAAATTTTATGAAATTAAATAGCATGATAAGATATGAAAGAATAATACATTTTATATTTTACAAGAGAAATATTGTATGCATTTTTTTTGTAGAAAAATTACCCACTAGGTCTGTATTTGGTAGCATTTTTTATCCACAGTCAGTTTTTCCATTAGTTATAAATAAAAAGCTCACCTAAAACCTACTTATTTTTATAAAAATAGTTTGTCTAATTTTTTTTTAAATTGTTAATCTAAAAAAACATTTATTTTTATTTTTTATATATATTTTCTCTCCTCTTTCTCCTCCTCCATCCAATTTCTTCCTTCTACCATTTAAAGTAGTTGTCTTGTCGCCATTGTTGTCGACGATTGTAATTTTTTCCCATCCCTTTTCCTTTTCCTTTTCTCTCGCTCGTTCATTTTTTTATTTTTATTTTTTAACATAGATGAAGAAGAAAGAAATGAGAAAAAGAAATTGTAGTCACCGATGGTGGCGGCCGACGGCCGATGGCCACGGCTGCTTTTAAGTGGAGAAAGGAAAACGATGGAAAGAGGAGAATAGAAAGAAGAAGAAAGAGAAGAGAGAAGAAAAATAAATAAATATTTTTTTTAAAAAAATAATAATTAGAAAGAATTAGAAAAAAATATTTTTTTAATAAAAAATATGAAAATTTTCAAAAATAGAAAAATAAATGAAATTATTTACATAAAATAACAAAATTTAATTTTCTTTAATAGAGGCTAATGAATAGAAATCTATCATTGATACTATGTGATCAATTTCTTTTTTTACTATTTATGTAGATTATTCGACATTTTTTTCTATATGTGAAAATTTTTCTAAACAATAAGTATCACGTCACTTTGATTATTAATTAACATAAAAATGATAGAGGGACAAATAATGCTACCCAATGCAAATTTTTAAGACAAATTATTTAGTTTGAAACTCAAAGTCTCAAAAGACCCAATTCAACTTAAATGGAGGCTTATGATGTAATTTATTTATGTATTTATTATTAATGTGACATAATATGTATTTAAAGTTGGAGGGTAAGAATCTTTGGGAATGTCAGCTATAAGGGGAAAAAAGACATTACTTTATTCAAGTGGCCTATGTTATTCATACTTCAATAATACAATATCGTTGAAAATATTGAACTAAATCTTTCTTTGTTTATAATTATTATTGTATTACCTAAGTCCATATAGACCCTTAATAAGTGTACAAATAAAGTCAACCACACTTATAAGGGTCAAATGGAATTCAATTGGATAGTGACACTAGAGACTTGCCTCAATAATGTCAATGTGAAATATTGGATTCCTATGTCAAATGTAAATAACATCTTTGTAAAAGTTAATTGTGAAAAATGAAATGTGTTCATATGGTATTTTTTTCTTCTTGAACATAGATTCATATGGAGCGATTGATGCACGTGAATGAGATTGATGATGTCCGTAAAAATATCAAATAGGCCTATTTGATTTACATCGTAATTTATACATTGAGGGTGTCTATTTAATTCACGTATATCAAAATATTTTTAATAAGCTCCTTAAGTTTCAAGGTTCTATAAATGGTCTATGTACTTTATTTTTTTAGAGAGTTCAACAACATGACAAAGGAAAATTTGAAGTTTTTACCGATTGGTAAATGAGATATACTCTAACCAGTTGAGTAATGCTCAGTTTGTCTACTTTAACAAGTTTCTGATAAGTATACCTAATAGAGTTTTTATCACTAATACTGAAAATTTAATGTTTATGTGTTAGTGTGTTGATTTTAGAATAATTTAAGGATTATGCAACATATTGAATTGGACAACATTAAAAAATTAGAGAAAATTTCTAACATTATGATAGTATGAAAATTTTTCATGCTACCTCCATTCATTGCTTGTAATAATGTAGTATTTAAGAATTATGTGGGGTCCAAGAAATACATAAATAATACATTAATAAATCATTTAATGACATATCAAATAATGAGAGAAGAAGTTTGTACTATGGCCGTACTAGATTTTTTTCTCAAGAAATTGTTAGTCAAAGCACTAAATTAATGGAAAAAAAACTATCAAACACAAAATTAAAAGTTGACAAACATTAGAATTTAGACAAATGATTAAAACTTATAGAAATTTAGGACTTACTATAAACTTTTTTGAAGTATTAAAATTAAATAAGTTACTAATAAAACTTTGTATATATACATACATAATTCAATTAATTATCACCCTGTTAATCTTTTTTTTCCTTCCATGTATGTATCTTCTAATCAAATCATTAGTTATGAAAGGACATATCATCAAATATACACTAACAATATTATACATCAATCTCATTCACTATATAATGATGTATATATTTTTAAAAAAAATGAAATTTGGATACATATAATTAATTATAATGAACATAACACTCTTAATCTCATTCCAACCACCAAAACTTTGGGCATAGGGGTCAACCACATTTTATTCAAGGTTTCATAATATATATATATATATATATTTTAAAAGAACCAATTGATGCATATTCACTTAATCCTTCCATTCCTATTTTAAATCAAATCTCTCATGACTACTCTTTGTTGAAAGTTATCCATTGGTAATGATTGATTGGAGACCCTAAACTTTCTACCTTTTTTTTTTTTTATAATATTAATCTTTCATCAAATGAATTTACCAAACCCTCCCTTTGACTATTTGAGTCACTCAACTCAACTTGCTTCACTCAAATGTACCAAGTAAACACCACTTAAATTCTATATTATTTTTTTTCTAAAACAATTTTAAAATAAGGATGCTTTAATTTTTTTTATATAATATATATATATATTGTAGACAATTGTATTTTGCTGACGTCTTGATGACGCAAGACTGAGGTAATAGAAAAAATTATTTTTTTTTAAAAAAATATATATATATTTTTAAAGTGAAGAAAAAAAAGATGAGTAATTAGTGGGGGTTTAAAAAAATATATAGAAAATGACAAAAAAAAGGAGAGGGAAGTTGTTAAGGGTCGGTGTCCATTGGTTTTTGGGTGTAGAAAAGAGAGGAAAGGCCATAGAGCAGTGGGCCCATTTTTTTGGGCCTGGGCCCACTCCCACTTTACCGGGCAGTACTGTCCAAAAACTTTTGGGTCCTTTTCACGCGTGGGGGACCCCACAATCTTAAATATTATCATTATTATTCCTNAATCTTAAATATTATCATTATTATTCCTTTTTTTCTAAAAAAAAATCATATTATATATATTTAAATATAGAGAGGTGGACGATGAGAGCCTAAACAGAGAAAGTCGGTTAAGTATTGATACTCATACGGACTTGGACGGTCGCGGCAGCCCGGCCCCAAAAAACCCGCTTGGCCCCACTTTTTCTTTTTCCAATATTATATATCTTTGTAATGATAATTGATATTTTATTTATGGACCTGACTTTCAATTAATTGATGTCATCGTTTTTTTTAAAGTCGTTTGTTTGGTGGAAATCTAAGATTTTAATGGAATAATTATCTAGATTGTCTCGTTTATTTTGCGATAATTTAAAATATCTAAGATGTTTGAATACCTTAAATGATATTTTTGTCCTTTAAATTTATAGCATAATTAATTATTCAAATGATAATATCTTTGATTGATTTATGTTTCTAACTAAAGTGTTAAAAGAAATTCTATACTATACTATACTATACTATACTTTCATGTTATTATAATTCAAAAGGTAATTATTTTAAATGGTAAACTGCTCAAAAGATTTTCAGGTATAACAAAATGTCACTGTCTATTAGTGGTCTATAGATCATAGATGTTGATAGATGTCTATCACGATTTATTACTGATAGATAATGACATTTTACTATATTTATAAATAAGTTACTTAGTTTTTCTTTATTTGATAATAGACCAAATTCAAATATATATTTATAATTTCTTAAAAAAAATAATATAATTGGAGTGGGAGAAAATTTATTAAAATGAAATATTTAATTAATTTAATATTTTTATATAATATAATTTTAAAATACAAGTTTTATGTTGATTGAGCTATACCCATTTTAAGAATTTCAATGATTAATTAATTATTTATCATATGAAAAAATGAAAGAAAAATATGAATAGGTGGGTGGGGGGTTGGTCTGTCTTCTTATGGTTTGGAGTTACAGAGACCCATAAAGTTCTGTTTGTTCGTGGTGGCTGTCACACTCACGTGAGCCCCCACGTGACCCTTTATTTTCCCTATAATTTATCAGTGCATCTCTTTTTTACTCCATATGTTATTCATTATCATTTCTTCATAAATTGTAATAGTCTTTCTAGTATTTCTCAACAAAAACGAGTATGATGCAAAGGAAATAAGTAAATAAATTCAATCTATGTATATACCTTTATGGGTTGTATTGTTGTATTTCATAAAAAAAAGAAAATTTCATGTATTTAATTAATTACTATAACAAATATAAATCGATGAAAATTCAGCCCATATATACCATAGTCAGTAATAGACTTTTTTTTCTATAAAAAAAATATTGCAGTTTTAACAAATATAGGACATTAGTACTAAGGTATATTTAATTATTTACAATTCAACAGTAGAGATTTGAATTTTTGACATTTTAGTTAAAGATATATATTTTAACTAATTGAGATATATTTAGATTGACACACTAGTTACTCACCTTGAATAAGAATAAGGAGGTTTTTATTCATGACCGTGTCTTTATGGATTAGTACTTCATATTGATGTATATAAATTTATTTAAAAGAATTATATTAAATTAATTTCACTATTTTTTTTTATCTCTATTCAAATTAATTGAAAATCTTCCCATCATAATTATTTTAGATTAGCTAACTAAAAGTTAATGTCAAATATCAAAGTCGACGTTGATAAAAAGTGAAAATCAAACTAAGACTCATAGCCTAGGATAAAATATATTTCTCCTAATTTTTTCAAGCAACTAGAAAGTTTTGCAAAATTAATATTAAAAAAAAAAAGGGGGAAATTGACAAGGGTATCATTGGGATTAGTATTGTTTTGATATGGAATTATGAGAGAGAGAAAGAGAGGAAAGGAATTATTGTTGTTAATATTAATTATTAATTAACAAAAGGGAGAATGATTGAAGGAATAGTTTAAGAAGTAAGATACGGATTGAGATAATGATCTAAAGATAATTCCGTTGTCTGTGTTAAGCAGTTTTAATTAATTAATACTAATTAAAATACCTTCTTAACCATTACTAAAAACTCTGAAAACAATATTGATCTACTTTTCCACCTCATTCTAAATGGTTTTTCAACATGGGACTTCACGTTTTTTTTTTTTTTTTCGAAAAATGGTCAAAAGGTTCATTGATTAGTTTTAAACTTTTCGTACCATATTTGTTCATTTTTCACTTAGGAAGGAAAAATTAATATATTTGTAATCTGTTAGAATGTGATCAATGTCCTCCTATATTAACTAGATAAAGAAAAAAATTCATTATAAACTAACATGTTTGTGTTTTGAGAAGGTTTCAGATGTTGTCTGGTTTTATTGCTAATGATGATAAAAATACGATGTTTTATGCTGACATGTCTCTTGGTGAGGTTAAGGGTATTTCAACATTCTCAGGATTCCTGTTAACTTCTCTCTTGATTCGTTATCTTAGCTTACCTCTTATTTCAGTAAGATTTTTTGTATGCAAATTGTTTGTCCCTGTTTGAAAAAGTTATATCTATGTGAAGAGCTGGTCTGCTAGGGTGTTATCTTATGTTGGTTGGCTTCAACTTATTCATTATGTTTTGCAAAGCTTTCAAGTCTATTAGGCAAGAGTATTTGTTTTACCTGCTAAAGTTGTTAAGGACTTTGATCTTTTTGCTCCACTCCTATCATTGAAAAGAGAAGTTGGATAGTGTTGGTAGGCTAAGGTCGCTTGGTCGGATGTGTGTCTTCTATGTTGTAAGGGAGGTCTTGGCATTCGTCATATTATTCCTTCTTGGAATGTTACTATTGTCATGAAGTTATTACGATTTATTTTGACTCACTTTGGGTCCTTGTGGGTAGCCTGAGTGGATGCGTATAGTTTTCGGGGTTGGAGTATTTAGATGGTCAGTGTATCTGGGTTGGAGTATTTAGATAGTTAGTGCATCTAAGTTTTCGTCTTAATACTGGCAAGCTATCCTTTACGTTCGGTATAGCTTGTGGTCATTGGTTTGGTATTCTATTGGTGACGGTTGACGTTGTTCGGTTTGGTTGACCCTTGGCTTGAAAGGGGCTTTATCCTCTATCAGTTTAATAATATGGTTATTTTTTACGTTGATAGTTCCTTTCATACTAAGGTGGGTGATGTCCTTATGGGACTGACGTTCTAATTCTATAGAGCTACTTAACGTAACCTCGCAAGTACATTTGATTGTGGCTGATGTGCGGGGATAGTGTTACTTGGCTTCCCTTGTCCATCTAGTGTGTTTTCAGTTGTTAATGCCTGTGAGTCCTTACATCCTAGGCAGAATGTGGTATTGTGGGCTAGACTCCTTTTGGTTTGGAGGTAATGTTCCCAGACATTCATTCATTTAATTACTTATTGTCTGGAATCATTTACAGACACGTGATCATATTAATAAATGGTGTCCTAATATTCCAATAGAGTAATTGTGTTTTTGTGTACTGGTGGAGTTGAGTTGAGTAATCATTTTATTTTTTGAATGTCCATTTAGTAAGACTATTTGAGGGTATATGCTTTTTGTGGGGAAGGTGTTCCCATCAGATCTTGCATTGGGATATGAAGCTTAAGTGGAATTGTCACTTTAGCGCAGGAAATAGGCTAATGCATCGGGTCGGGAGAGTTGCTTGGTGTGCTGTTATTTATCATATTTGGCGTGAGCATAATATGTGTGTCCATGGTGCTATATTGCAACCTCCTTATAAGTTTTGCTGTTTGGTCTGAAGTTTTTACAGTTGCTCTTTGTGGTCGAGGGCTTCTCTTGCTGGGTCCCAAATTGCCTCTTCTCCTTGGGACCTTTTCCATCGAGTTGTTTGTGCTTTATTGTTGTGTTTAATTGATTTTCGTCTTTGTTTGTTTCCTTGTTGTTATAGTGATTTATTTGTGTCTTGACTTCAGACTGTGAGGTCCTTCTCTCCTTTTAGCAATCCAATATGTTTTCAATATATAAATAGAGAGGGGTCATTATCTCCATAAATTATATGAATAAAAAAAAGAAGTGAATGAATAATATGAATGGTTTATCTTTTTCATAGTATTTTTTTTAAAGATGTACGTGGTTGGATAAAGCTTTTTCCATGTATTTCTTTTTTGTTTGTTTTTTCTCCAGTATAATAAAGGGTAGAAATTCAAAATACAGACCTTTGATCGTTGATATATATTTTATGTAAATTTAGTTAAACTTGAAAAGATTAATGAATTAGATCACAAATGTTGTTGAATGGTTAACTATTTTTTATTTTGATCTTAAAAGGATAATTTTATGGGTCCCATTCATAGCTCAGTTTTTAGCTTAGTTTCTATTAATAAGCTTATTTACTTTCATTGTCCAATTTATGTAATAACTACAAAAATAGCCTCTCAAAAACACTATTGCTTATTTTAGAAATTGAGTAGATAACTTGAAATAATCAAGACATTGTAATTTTTTTTCTAAAGGTCAGAAGTTTTTAGACTTTCATATTGTTGAACTTAAAACTAGAAATTTAAGGAATTTCTTAAAATATGTTTTTTAAAAAATAAAAAGTAGATTAACTCGTTATTTTCTTTCTTGTAATATTTCAATCAAGTTTCTAATTGCTTCAACAATTATGATGTTCAAATTCCTTATTATTGGGAACTTGAGGAGCATAACAAGAAGATACCAATAAAATATCATATTAAAATAAATATAATATACTATAATAATAAAATAAATTAAACATAATATATAAATAAACAAAATAAAATAAACTAGCAAAATATAAAATACGAAATTTCTCTAATTCTCCATTTTCTCCAATTTTCATGGAATTTGTCCAATGTGTGTGTCTTTAAAAACCCACAAAATGTCACTATTTATAGACAATTTGGCAAGTAAGAGGTGGATTACATAAACACTAATAATGTGTAATGTTGAGACACATGAATAACACTTTGGAAAGTGGAGGCATGACAAATGGTCAATGGACACTAAGTATGAGCATTTAATGGTCATCTATTATCATAATATTTATAATCCTCTCTCTTAGATGCCAATTATATATATGAAATATGACTTCCTAAAACCTTACTAGGAAAAAACCCAATGGAAAAAAAATGAAAGGGGAAAGAGTACATATTTCATATAATTTATACTCCTAAAAAGTATATTTACTCTCCCTCATAAAAACATCACTTGAGATCTTTGTGTCATAGCCTTCCAATGTTGTGCACCAATTTTTCAAAGATTACGGTAGGTAATGCCTTTGTAAATCAGTCTGCCAAATTATCTTTTGAATAAATTTTTTGTACAATGATATCGCCATTTTCTTCAAGATCATGAGTGTAAAACAGCTTGGGTGAAATATGCTTTGTTCTATCTTCTTCAATATATCCTTCTTTGATTTGGGATATGCATATTGTATTGTCCCCGTATAATATTGTTGGAAGATTTTTATTAGAAGACAAACTACATGATTCACGAATGTGCTGAGTCATTGATCTTAGCCATACACATTCTAAACTAGCCTCGTGTATTGCAAGAATTTCAACATGATTTGATGAAATGATTGTTATGGTCTGTTTCACCGATCGCCATGATATAGCAGCCTTCATATGTGAATAGATAATTTGTTTGAGATCTAGCTTTGTGTGGATCACATAAATATCCAAAATCTACATAACCAACCATATCAAAATTTGATTTATTTGAATAAAACAAACCTATATCAATCGTTCCTCAAAGATAACGGAGTATATGCTTAATTTCGTTTCAATATCTTTTTGTTGGAGAAAAACTATATCTTGCTAATGAATTTACTTAAAATGCAATATCTAGTCTTGCATTATTAGCAAGATACATAAGTGCACCAATTGCATTAAGATATGGTACTTTAGGACTAAGAAGTTCTTTATTATCATCTCGAAATTAAAATATATCTTTCTTCATATCTAGTGAACAAACTTCCATTGGAATGTTCAATGGATGTGCTTTTTCATATAAGATCTTTTCAAAACTTTTCTTGTATAAGTTGACTGATGAATAAATATCTCATCTACTAAATGCTCAATTTGCAAGCTAAGACAAAATTTTATTTTTTTCGAGATCTTTCATCTCAAATTCTTTCTTTAGATATTCTATTGCCTGTCAAAGCTCTTCAGGAGTTCCAATTATATTTAAGTCGTCAACATATACAATTATAATAGTAAATCCTGACTATGATTTCTTTATAAAAACACATGGACATATTAGATTGTTTTGATATCCTTATTCAACAAATATCCACTTAGATAATTGTACCACATTCATCCTGATTGTTTCAATCTATGTAGTGATCTCTGTAACTTTATTGAATACAATTCTCGGGAATTTGATTTATATGTTTTAGGTACCTTAAATCCTTCTGGGATTCTCATGTAAATATCATTATCAAGAGATCCATATAAATGTGATGTGACTATATCTATAAGATGCATGTCCAGATTTTCATACATAGTCACACCAATTAAAGATCTTAATATAATTGTATCCACCATTGGAGAATACGTCTCCTCAGAATCAATACCAGTTTTTTGTGAAAAACCTTGTGCAACTAGTCTTGCTTTATATCTTGTGACCTCATTATTTTCATTTATTTTCCTTACAAATATCCATTTGTATCCCACAGATTTGACACCTGGTCTAAAAATGACATTTTGAAAGTGAGTTTAATTCTACCTATGTCGACATTCTTCAACAGATTTTGGTTCAAAATCCTCATTTTTAGACATAATATCAAGAGCAACATTATACGCAAAAATATTGTTGATAAGTACATGAGTCCGGTTTCATCTTTTTCCTGTCATGACATAGTTTATTGAAATCTCATTATGATCTTTATGTATTCTACCTTCCTCATTAGTCAAGTCATGAATATCTTCATGGGTATTTACATCCTTAACAAAGTCTCTTAACTATTAATTATTTTTCTTTTTTCAAGAATTTTATCTTTAGAATCCACTGGTCTATCACGCTTCTAGCGTGTTCCAGACTCATTAGTGACAACTTGCTGTGTTGGGATACCAGTTTCCGATGGAACATTTGCAGTTGGTGTATGTGACTTAGTTACTTTCTTTGCATCTATAAATGCACATAGTAACTAATTTGCTACATTTTGCAAATGAATTATCTTCTGAACTTCAAGTTCACATTGATCTGTATAGGGATCTAAATGAGACAATAACGATACATTTCATGTAATGTTTTTTTTTTCAACTTCTTAATTCCTCCCGCTAATGTTGGAAATTTTGTCTCATTAAAATGACAATCAGCCAATCGTGTAGTAAATATATCATCCATCAAGGGGTTCAAGATATTTAATAATTTATGGGTAATCAAATCCGATATATATTCCTAACCTCCTTTGAGGACCCATCTTAGTACATTGTGGTGGAGCAATTAAAACATATATGCACATCCAAAAATTCTCATATGGAAAATATTTGGCTCATGATCATAAGCTAATTATAATGGCTAGCACTTTGATAAGATACTAGCCTAATGCGTACAAGTGACGCTGCATACAAAATAACATGTCCAAATACAGATGTAGGAAGCTTAGCTCTCTAAGCAATGGTCTAGCAATTAACTACAAATGTTTTACGAATGATTCTGTTAAATCATTTTGTGTATGAACATGAGCTATAGGATGTTCAACACTTTTTTCGATTGACATACAATAATTATCAAAATCTTAGGATATAAATTCACCAACATTATCAAGAAAAATGGTCTTAATTATATTATCAGGAAATTGTGCTCTTAACTCAATTATTTGAGCAAGTAATCTTGCAAATGCAAGATTTCGACTTGATAATAAGCACACGTGTGACCATCTGCTGGATGTATCTATTAATATCATAAAATATCTAAATGGTCCACTTGGTGGATTAATAGATTCATATATATCACCATGAATTTGTTCTAAAAATGCAGGTGATTCAATCCCCACTTTAGTTGGTGATGTCTCTTCAATAGGTATCCATTTGAATTCTCAATAATTCTTCTCATCATTATAGACCCTGGATAACCTAATTTGTCATGCCAAATTGTAAATATGTCTAGATTCATGAACTTCAAGTTCATTATTGCATATGTTTCAATTACTCATATATGAGTATAATATAATCCAAAAGATAAAGCAAGCAACTTTTTCAGTATATTTTTTTTTCATATGAGACAGTAAATATGATATAAAAATACTCAATGTTATTCTTTCTATCAGTCTTAATATGATAACCACTGCAACGTATATCTTTAAAACTAAGTAGATTTTTCTTTGATTGACTAGAGAACAATGCATTGTCAATTATAAATTTTGTTCCTCTAGGAAAAGTAATATTTACTTTTCCAAAGCCTTCAATTAGGTTTGCAGAACTTGATATCGTATCGACTTTTGCTTTCAGCATTGTTAGTTTGGAAAAATATTTTTTACTTGTAAATATTGTATGTGTAGTTCCACTATCTGCCAAACATAGATTTTCTTTACTCATTTTTTAATCACCTAACATATGAAACTGATCTATGTTTCTTCATTAAAGAAATTAATTACAAAAAGAAAAGCAACATTTGGAATATACAAAGATTCACATCTACATCTACAAAGAGAAAAAAAAAACATGGAGATGAATAAAAAACAACGTTAAGTCTAGATATTTTCAAAGTCAAAAGAAACATTTGATGTTCCATTAATTCTACTAATTTTCTCTTCAAGAAATTCAAAGACGCCTGCCACATCCAAATCTATCATATGGGATAGGTCAAATATGTCATTATCCTGGTATGCAAAATTTGCTTCCACATTTTTTTCTTAAGGTATGCTTGATAGTAATCCACTAAGTGTTTTGACGTATGACAGGTATGTGACCCATGTCCAGTCATCCTACATCGAAAGCATTCATTTTCAACACTTTTTAAATTCTTCTCTTGTGGAGCTTTTCGCTTATGATCATTATTTTGTGTGGTTCTTTTGAAATTTGAATGATTAGAACGACCACCATGAAAATAATAATTATTTCTTCCTCTGCCATGGTCATGACCTCGACCACGACCATGACCTCAACCATGATTATTATTAAAATTCACAACATTCACTTCAAGAAATAGTGTCGTTCTGATTGGTCAAGATTCATGATTTTTCATCAATAACTCGTTATTTTGTTCGGCCACGAGAAGACGTGAAATTAATTTAGAATACTGTATAAAACTTTTCTCTCGATATTGCTACTACAAGAGTATATCCGAAATGTAGAGAAACATGTCTTCTCTAACATATTGATTAAAAATTTTAGAACCTCAAGTGCATCTATTTACGATGAGCTTTAGGAAGAAAAACTATTTTCTCATGATCACATTTTTATGGCATCCAGGTGTATTTTGGCATTCAATCACTAATGACAAATAATTATTACCATTAATATCAAATGCTACAAATTCAAAATTTATAATATTTTCATAGTAACACTATTACAAATATTATATTTATATTAGAAATTTAATATATATCAAATTTGTAATACAATATTTAATTTTCTAATTATAACGAAGAGAATAAAATCGACATATATTTAGGACCTACCTTTAACAAGGAAAACGATGGGAGCTCGTGCTAATAACGTGTTGTGAACTTGAGGAGCACTACAGAAACACAGATACAAATAAAATAAAATACTAAAATAAATATAATATAATATAATAATAAAATAAAATAAATATAATATATAAATAAGTAAAATATAAAATAAGAAATTTCTCTAAATTCTCCACTTTCTCTAATTTTCATGGAATTTGCCTAATGTGTGTCTTCTAAAACCCATTAAATGTCATTATTTATAGGCAATTTGGCAAGTAGAATGTGGATTACATGGACACTAACAATGTGTAATGTTGAGACACATGGACAACACTTTGGGAGATGGGGGCATGACACATAGTCAATGGACACTAAACATGAACATCTAATGGATGTCTATTATCACAATATTTATAATACTTATGAAATATACTATTTTAAAAAAATTGATGAAATATTTCTTAGTACTCGATCGAAAGTTAAAAATAAAACAAAGATATTAGTGTACACGTTGTAATATTTTGATCATTGTTATTGTTCTAGCAACATGAATTTTTTAAGTACAACAAATAGAAGTTTGAGAACATAAGAGTCTCTTTGGTAGAAAATAAAAAATAAAAAAAAAACAAAAAATTGAATACAAGGGATTCAATGCAAATAGAGATATATTTATGTGTTTGGAAGCAAACCCAGAAATTGGATTCTAATTTAAATAATTGGTTAAAAATTTGTTTGATACTATATTTATAAATCATAAAACAAATACTAGTCAATAATGAACTATTATTAATTTATTTATGAACAAGTTTTTGTTGGATATATATAGTGAAAGAAAGTGAAAGTTTGGTGAAGATCTTAAACATATGAATTTAGTTGTGTAGAATAAATTCATTGTTTAGAAACTTTCAAATTGAATTGAAATTTCAAATTAAAATGATGTTTCATGTACAAATTTAATATATATGAAAGTTAAATTGTAGTTTTATCAATTTGAATGAGTTATGTTTGATTTTTTATCAAGTAACATTAGTTAAATTTGACAAATGTGTTAACTTTTGTATTTATTTGATTTTATTTTGTAATATGGAGAGTTACCAAGTTGCTAGCCTATAAATGGAGAGTTACTAAGTTTCTTTCTTTCTTTCTTTCTTTCTTTCTTTTGTTCTTGAGTTGAGTTGATCATTTGTAGCATCTCATTCCAAATTGAAGAGTTCTCTTCTTTCTTTCTTTCTTTTGTTCTTAAGTTGAGTTGAGAGCAAGTATTCAAGAATTCTGTCAAATCCAAGCAGTTTGAGGTTGCAGTTTTACCAGAGTTAGTTGTTGTACTCTATTGAGATGCACTGTAGTATGCTTGTAACCCGTGCAGAGCGAATAATAGTCTTTAGGATAACGTTTATCAGAAGTGTTCTTCGACTTTATTTTGAGTCTCCAAAGGTTTTTAAGTTCTTTCAAGTCTTTGGTTATTTTCATATCTAAGCCTTGTTACACTATCTGGCTTTCGTTTGCTAGTGTATTCAGTTCTATATATACTATTTTTCCCGACAATCTGAAGACAATTAGTATATTTGAACGGATGGCTGCAAACTCCTCTGCCAGTGTCGCTACTTCTACCATCATTGGATCACCCATTATCATACCTCATGCTAAAAAACCAAATAAGTTCAATAGAGACAATTTTAAGAAATGACAATAGAAGATGATTTCTATCTCACCACATTGAATCTTGCTTACATTTTTGTTAGAGTTATAAAACATGTAGCGGAAGAAAAACGAATCATTAAACATTCTAATTTATTAATTTTGACTTTAAATTAAGCATGTTCATAAACTAATATGAGGGTTTCATGACATACCTTTGAAGAACCTCTTGAAACTCGAATTCCAACTACAAATCTCCTCCAAATCTACTTGTAACCACCTCAAGCCTTCCCTACTATCCTCTTGATGCCTTAGATTGAGTTGTGGGACTCAAAATAAGCTTGGATTAAAGGAAAAAAAGAGAAGAGGTTACTGCATCACCATGGTAGAAGACCTTTTTCAATCTTAAGTTTTTTAGCAAGAAACTATCAAATGCATGCTTGATTCTCAACTCAATCTTCTTCATTTATTGCATGACTTTCATGCAAAGAGGATTGTTGCATGAATTACAGCTCATGCTTAGAAGATTGACTCAAGTTTATGGTGGAATGTATGTAAGCTGCTTCGTTGAAAGTGGAAAAAAATCCCACTTTTGGTTGACTCAAGTTTATGGTGGAATGTATCTTTTTTTCAATTTTTTGATAATTGATTTCCAAAAACAAATTTTCAAAAATGAAATCTTTATTAATTTTAGAAAATTAATTCATTAATTAATTTTCTAGTAAAATTAATAATAATTAATTAATTAAACAATTTAATTAATTCTAATCAATTCAATATTAAATATTAAATTAATTTAACACTAATTCCACCATCATGAATCCTTATTCATGAATTTAATATTTAAATCATATTTAAATATTAATGATTCTCCAATTTTATTTAATTCCAAAATTAAACACGTAATTATATCATATATAATTACTAATTTCCTTAACTCTAATTTGAACGTTTCAAATTAACTTATCACGCTACTCTAAGGCTAATCCATTTGTGAGCTAGTAGGAGGACCTCGTGGACCTACATATAATGGGCTCTAACGATACAAGATTAATTGCCTAAACTCTTTAGGTTGAATTAATCCTCATTCGTTAACTATTGGGTCACTCCACTAAACCTCAGAGTTGCACTCCCCTTACTGTAGATATATTATGTCCACTCGATATAACCATGATTAGTAAGTTACCCTTTCACAGATTGTTCGTAATAACAGCTGGGTCAAATGCTTGTTTTACCCCTGAGATTACCTCTTGTTCCTTAAGTCTCACTGATCCTCTAATGAACAATTTATTTGTGATCTGATCAATAAACCGGGTCTTCTCGGGCCAATGAGAGGGTAAGGCCCCTCGTTCAAGACTCAGAGTCAACACTTAAGGGAACAACCTCTCTACTATCCTTGAAAGCGAGTAGGAGTAAATTTCATCTTGCATCTTATGTCCCCAACTATCTACCTGGTCTTACCCCTGAAATGGAGGTTTATTGAGCCGACGCTGTTGAGCCAACCCTCACCTGTGCAAATCTAAGGATAATCCCGAATAAATAGGAGTTCATAGTTAGCTTAGGATTAAGGTCAAGTTACCTAGGTCGTCATTTTGAAATAGTCAGTCTTAAACAGTAAACAACCTTATAAAGTAAGAGTGACTTATTTCATGATCTGATCTTGTGCCAACTCATTGCACATGACGCCCCCACTTCTCATGTCATGACATGTACGAATTAGGATCACTTCGTCTATAGCACTTTACTACTCCTTGTAACAACTATAGAGTGGGCTGCATCTAATAGTGTTACCAGAATGAGGCACTTAATCTTATTCATATACTATAGATCATTTTGACTATTTACTCGAACCTGATCCACTTTTATATCTCTACATAAAGTTCAAGTATTCATATAATAGTCATGGATCTTTTAGTTTATTGGATTTATTTCTAAAACGAAATAAGAAATTCATATATTCAATAAAAACTTATTGAATTTTCAAAATAATTTTTATTGTTTACAAACCATGAGTTTTAGGACAGAAAACCCAACAATTTTGAAGAAAGATTGCCCAATTACACTGTCAAAAGCTATAACTTATGAAACAGAAACTGCAAAGCAAGCATGGATGCATTAGGACTTCCTGTGCCATAATTATATATTTAATGGTCTTGAGGACATTTTGTCTAATGTCTATGGCAATGCCTATAATACATTAAAATTATTGCCGGAGACATTAGATAAGAAGTACAAGCTAGAAGATGTTGGTAATAAGAAATTCCTTTTGGGAATATTCTTAGACTATAAGATGATCGATACCAAGTTGGTAGTTTATCAGATGGAAGAATTGCAAATTATCATTAGTGATTTGCAAAGTGAAGGATTGAACATCAGTGAGCCATTCCAAGTTGCTATTGTGATTCAGAAGTTGCCTCCTTCCTAGAAAGACTTCAAATGCTATCTCAAACATAAGTGAAATGAGTTATTCATGGAGAACCTTGCGGTAAAATTTTGAATAGAAAAGGATAACAGAAAAAGAGATAAAACTCCATTAGAAGAGAAGCCAAGACTCACATTGCTGAAGCTTCAAAACATAAACCCAAGAAACAAAATTTCAAGAAGAAAAAATGTGAATCCTGAGTCAAAGAATGATGCTAGCAAGCACATTCGAGGAAATTGTTGGGCTTGTGGTAAGAATGGTCATATTGCTACAATGTGCAAACACAAAAAGGGACAAACTTCCAACAATCAAGCCAATGTCGTGAAAAATGATGATTTGATTGCCGTCATTTCTGAGGTAAATATGGCTTCAGACACCAAATGTTGGTGGATTGATACTGGTGCTACTAGGAAAATTTGTAAGGACAAGTCATTGTTCATTCCATATGAGAAGATAGATGGCAGTGATAAGTTGTACATGGAAAATGCTTCAACTGCCTCAGTGGAAGGCAATAGAAAGGTCCTGCTGAAATGGACTTCTGAAAAGATACCTACCCTTAATGATGCATGGCATGTGCCAGAGATTCGAAAGAATCTAGTATCAGGAACTCTACTTAACAAAAACGGGTTCAAGCTTGTATTTGAGTAAGATAAATTTATTTTGACAAAGGGGGGAGTGGGAAAAGGCTATCTGAGTGATGACATGTTCAAATTGAATGTACTAGCACAAATGCCAAATAATAATAATAATATCAACTCTTCTACTTATATTGTGGAGTTGTGTGATGTATGACATTCTAGATTAGGCATGTCAATTATCGTCTTTAAATAGAACGGTAAGTTTAGGACTATTTCCAAATTTTAACATTGATAATAGATACAAATGTGAAATTTGTGTTAAATCAAAGTTTATTAGAAAGTCATTTTCATATGTGGAAAGAAGTAACAGGTTACTTGATTTAATCCACAATGATGTATGTGACATGAAAAATCTTCCACATGAGGTGATAAGTGATACTTTGTCACATTCATTAGTGATTGTAGTAAATATTGCTCTGTATATTTATTACATAGTAAAGATGATACTTTTAATGTTTTTAAAACATATAAGGCAGAAGTTGAAAATCAACTTGAGAAGAAAGTAAAGGTGCTCGGATCAAATAAAGATGGTGAATATGAATCATCATCACTTGATGAATTATGTGAAGTTAATTGTACAACCCATCAAAACTACAACATCTTATACACCACAACAAAATGGTGTAGCTGAAAGAAAGAATCAAACATTAAAGGACATGGTTAATTACATGTTAAATAGTTCATATTTACCTCACAATTTGTGGGGTGAAGCTTTGCTGACAGTAAAATTTATAGAATTCCAGATAAGAAGACTAATAAGTCTCCTTATGAAGTGTGGAATGGAAAGTTACTCTCATATAAAATGCTGAAAGCATGGTGGTATTTGGCAAAGGTAGAATTTCTTTTACCAAAAAGGACCAAATTGGGCCCTTGTGTCTTTATAAGCTATGCAATGCATAGTACTGCTTACAAATTCATGGTGATTAAATTAGAAATATTTGATATCAATAATAATACCATAATGGAATCTATTGGAGCTTAATTCTTTAAGGATATTTTTTTCTTTAAAGGAGAAAAAACATAAAATTATTGGTACCAAAAGAATTAATGAGGTTAGCTCTTTGAAAGGTCAAAACGATCGGAATACTGAGTCTAAACCTAAAAGAAGCAAAAGAGCTAAGAGAGCTACTTCTTTTGGACCTGATTTCATAACTTATATGATAGAAGGTGGGCCTCAAACTTTTCAAGAAACTGTATCATCTCCTGATGCATCTTATTGGAAGGAAGCTATCAATAGTGAGCTATAATCCATTTTACAGAACAATATATAGGTATTGGTTGATTTACCTCCTGGAAGTAAACCAATTGGGAGTAAATGAATTTTTAAGAGAAAACTAAAAGCTAGCGGCACTATTGATAAGTACAAAACCCAGTTGGTAACTAAAGGCTTTCGCTAAAAAGAAGGACTAGATTTCTTCGATACCTATTCTCCAGTGATGAGGATTACATCTATGAGGATGTTAATTGCAATAACAGCTTTACAAAATTTGGAAATACACCAAATCAATGTAGAAACTGCAGTTTTAAATGGAGATTTAGATGAAGAAATTTATATGGAACAACCTGAAGGGTTTGTTGTTAAAGGACTTTAAGACAAAGTTTGTAAACTTGTTAAGTCTCTTTATGGGTTGAAACAAATACCTAAACAATGACATGAAAATTTTGACTATACTATGTTATCAAATGGATTTAAGATAAATGAGTGTGATAAATGTGTCTATGTTAAAACTATAGATCAAAAGTATGTCATTATTTGCTTGTATGTGGATGATATGTTAATAATGGGTACAAATAGAAATGTTATTGATTCCACTAAAAGGATGTTGAAATCAAACTTTGATATGAAAGACCTCGGTCTTGCTGATGTTATCCTTGGAATTCAAATAACAAGAAATCAAAGTGGAGGCATACTTTCTCAATCTCATTATATAGAAAAAGTGCTTTGAAAATTTGATCATTTTGAGAGTAAGTTGGTTGTTACTCCATTTGATCCAAATTGTAGTTTGAAGAAAAATAATGATGAAGGTGTATCTTCTCTAAAATATTCTAAAGTTATTGGTAGCTTAATATATATATTAAATTGTACAAGACCTGATATTGCTTATTTAGTAGGGAGGTTAGCAAGATATTCCAACAATCCTGGGAATGATCATTGGAATGCATCAATCAGAGTTCAAAGTACTTGAAATATACTCTAGGCTATGCATTGCATTATACGAGGTATCCACATGTACTGGAAGGATTTTGTGATGCTAATTGGATTTCTGATAGCATGGAGACTAAATCAATCTGTGGGTATATTTTTACCTTAGGTGAAGCAGTCGTATCATGGAAATCTTCAAAGCAGACGTGTACAACACGTTCTACTATGGAATCACAGTTTATAGCTCTTGAAAAAGCAGGAGTAGAAGTTGAATGACTCTGGAATTTTCTTGAAGATATTCCATTGTGGCCAAAGCCTGTAAGTGCAATATGTATTTATTGTACAATTTAGCAGCTTCTACGAGAGCCAAGAATGATGTCTATAATGGTAAGTCACGATATATTAGACATAGGTATAATTCGATAAGGCAATTGCTCTCTAATGGAATATTTTTCATTGATTATGTGAAGTTGAAAGAGAATATTGCAAACTTTTGACGAAAGGATTGAATTATACGAGGTATCCACATGTACTGGAAGGATTTAGTGATGCTAATTGGATTTCTGATAGCATGGAGACTAAATCAACCTGTAGGTATATTTTTACCTTATGTGAAGCAAATGTATCATGGAAATCTTCCGAACAAACGTGTATAGTACGTTCTACTAAGTAATCAGAGTTTATAACTCTTGATAAAGCAGGAGAAGAAGCTGAATGACTCAAAAATTTTCTTGAGGATATTCCATTGTGGCCAAAGCCTATAAGAGCAATATGTATTTATTGTGACAATTTAGCAACTTCTATGAGAGCCAAGAATGATGTCTATAATGGCTAGTCACGACATATTAGACGTAGGTATAATTTGACAAAGAAATTGCAATCTAATGGAATATTTTTCATTAATTATGTAAAGTCGAAAGAGAATATTATAGGTTCTTTGACGAAAGAATTATCAAGAGAGCAAGTCACATATACAACGAGGGACATGGGGCTAAAGCCTATGAAATGAGGTATCTGGTAGTAACCTAACCTAGTTGACTGAAGATCTTAAGATCTAGGTTCAATAGACAAACTAGTTGGATAATTCATAGTTGACACACTAAGAAACTTATAGTTTTTTCCCATTTCTATGATGTTCTAGAGAGTGTGATCTGTTAATGTTAAAGTTTTATTGATATCTTGTTTTACAAGAGGAGTAGTGATGGGATGCTCTTAATCAATATTACTTATATGAGAATAGAAGTGGGGTCACTTCTATAAGAACTTTTCAAATAGCTTATGTTCTCTAAAACTCTCATGAATTCATAATTTTGTCCAGGACCAAAATGGACATAAACGTATAGAACTCAAAGATACAAGACGAGGTATGTGTGATATCTATTGTCTCAATTTACCAATGAGAAGGATAGTTATAGAGCTTAGTCTCACTATTTCTTCAGTAAATTCTATGTATATTAAAATAATGTTTCATGTACAAATTTAATATATATGAAAGTTAGTTTTGTAGTTTTTTTTTTTAATTTGAATGAGTTATGTTTGATTTTTATTAAGTAATAACTCAATTGAGTTAAATTTAACAAATGTTTCAATTTTTGTCTATATTTGATTTTATTTTATAATTTAGAGAGTTACCAAGTTACTTGCCTATGAATAGTAGATTGGTTCTTCATTTGTAGCATCTCATTCCAAATTGAAGAGTTCTCTCATTTCTTTCTTTCTTTCTTTCTTTTGTTCTTGAGTTGAGTTGAGAACAAGTACTCGAGAATTCTGCCAGATCCTAGTAATTCGAGGTTACATTTCTACCAGAGTTAGCCGTTGTATCCTGCTGAGACGATAGTTATAGTTTGTTTGCAGCCCGTGCAGAGCGAATAATTTTTTTCAGGACAACGTTTACTAGAAGCATGTCTCAACTATATTTTGAATCTCCAAAGATTTTGAATTTCTTTCAAGTATTTGATTATTTTCATATCTAAGCCTTGTTACACCATCTAGCTTTTGTTTGAGTTTGAATATTGTACATTGAGTGTTTTGTTTCTATTAATTGAGGTGTAATCAGTTTGCTAGTGTATTCAATTCTATATATATCATTTCCCCCAACATTTTTATGTTAAAAAAAATTGTATAATTATTATTTTGTAAAAATGAATTGAGTTTATAACATAACATATGATATTTATAAATGTTTTTTTTATCTTAATTTAATATAAATTTGCATTTTAAAATTTAAAATTCGAAATCGGGGTACAATGAGAACAAAATTTGCACTGTTTGGATCATAGAATCTGTAAATAGTTTTCAGAAACAGAATTCGAATTGTCTGCCATACACATATTTACTAAACTCAGTGAATCCGAAAACATAAAATAAAATTCAAATTGCCAACCAAACATGCCTTAAACTTCTAAAACTACTTACTACTTAGTTATACTCACTTTGACTCACGACCTGCATTCATTATCTATTCTTAAAAGATATAATATTGCCAATTTCATATCATTATCAACCAAAATAGCTTCCATTTCTTAAATAGGGTTAAAAAAATTAACAATCGTCAATTAATTAAATGTTGATACATTACTATTATATATATATATATATATATATATATTAATAATTTATTTAAATGTTGAACTTAACAGAACTCATGTAATTATTAGTCAAAGTTTTCCGTAGACAGAAAATTTCATAGGCTTGAAATTGAACTCCACATATGGTTGAAATTTATATATAAAAAAACAACAATAATAAAAGCATAGATGGAGAATTTTACTTTTTTACTATATTTATAAATATTGATGGTTAAATTAAGCTCACTTGATCTTCACATACCTTTAACGATAAATTTGTAATTTGAGGGAAGAAAGATGACTTGCAAAATAAAAAAGAAGAAAACATTGATGTGGTGTCTGCCATAGAACCTCTAATACTTAAGTCAGTAATCAACAACGAGTCAGAACAAGCTGAAAGTAGGAAAAAGAACTTATCTTATGTTGGTCTGTCGTGCTCTATTTATATTGGAGTTAAACTAGGGATATTCCTAATCCTTTTAAAATTAGAATCTTATATCCTTTTGGAAATAGGATGCTTGAGGGTTGGATCAAGCCACAATGGAACTTCGAGATAAAGGGCCTACCATAATGGGCCACATGCATGTTGGTCTTGGCCTCAACCTCCGCATACCAAAATCGGTCGTGTTAGAATCTTGGAATTGACTATATATTTGTTTAAGGTTGTTTCTTACGCTGTTTCGATGTTGTCTCAGAATATGTCTCACGGGATATTGATTCTGCAAAATAAATTATTTTCTTATCTTAATTATTCTTCTCTGTTATTATTTTGGGTTACTTTCCTTTTCTATGATCTGTCGATATTAAATAGAAATATTTTCCTAAAAGAGTATGTGAATACCCACAACGGAAAGATTGTGTCCCAATTTTTTTATTTTACAGAACACCATTAATTCAGAGGACGAAAACAGAGATACAGCGTTCTAAATGAACATGCTTACACAATAATTTAGAGAGGAAGAAGAGGTTAAAGGACTTACCCTTGAAGATCGATAACCTTCACGAATCCCCTCCAATGTACTGCTCGAAACGATTTGAACTCTTCCTCTTCTCAAACACACAAACATAGCAAATGGAATTCAAAATTCCAGACACTACCACAAACGAATCTTCATTATTCTCAAGGTACAGAATCATTGAGAGATGTGGGCTTCAGTAAGATTAATTTTGGTAGGGAGAGGGAAATTTTTTGTTGAGAAAGCAATAACATAAAAAGCCTTCAGAGATTGTTTGAAACTTAGGGAAGAAGATTACCGATTAAAAACTCTCTGTCTTCCATCACCCACGTAAACGAGAGGGGGGGGGGAGGGGAGGGGAGGGGGCGGAGTTATCAAAACAACTCCCTCCCTAATAGCCGTATTAATTAAACTACATATATGTATGTATATACATACATACGTATATGTACGTACGCACATATATACTACATATGTACATATATGCGTTAACCTTTCACAAATTGTTTGTAAGTACAACTGGGCTAAAAATACAGTTTTACTCCTATAGTTATATCTAACTCTTTAAGTATCACTGATCCCTCTAATGAACAATTAATTATAATCCAACTACAACCAAACCTCTTTTGAGCTAGGAGAGGGTTGGCGCCACATTGTTCAAGCCTCGGAATCAACACTTAAGGGAACAATTTCTCTACTTACTCTAACATTAAGGAATGAGGGAATTTCCTTCTTGTGTAGCTGCATTCCCAACTCCCCAATTAGACAAATCCCCAAAATGGTAGGCATATTGTGTCGTCGAAACTGGCCACTCTCACCCATGCAGATCAAATGACCGCTTTCATAGGTAGGAGTTCACAACTCACTTAGGATTTAGGTCAAGTCACCTATGGTCATCATAGTGAAATGTAAGTCTCTTCTAGCAACAGTGTTATATAGAGACACTATATATTTCGTGGTCCGACCTTATACAAACTCTTCATATAGAATACCCCAGCTCACATATCTTCACGTGAATAATCAGGATCAAATCTTTTGTGGCATTTTACAACAATTATAACAACTACAAAGCGGGCAGTATTCGTAGTGTCTCAAGGATAAGATACCCAACCTTATCCATCTACTACAGACGATTTAGATTATCACTTAAACATGATCCACTTGTACGTCTCAACATACATGTTTAAGTTACAGCAGATAACCTTGGATATTAGTTCATTGGTTTTTGGGTTAATGCAATTATATGTCGAATAAAATACCTCTTATTTTATTAGATAAATAATTTTTTTTATACAAATACAACTACAAAATACATGGAGTGTTATTTTGCTGCATGTTATATCATTGTGCCTTAGTTATTGAGACTCAAGAATAATTGCATTTTCTTCTTCCACTATGCTTATTTAAGAGCAAATGTTCGAGCTTGCTAGGTTTTTCGCTTCCATATTGAGACTCAAGAATAATTACGTTTTCATAGTCTTCACTGAAGCCCTCTATAATTTTGATCATTGTGAAGCAAGAAATTGGAGTGTTATTTTGCAGCATGTTATATCATTGTGCCTTAGTTATTTGAATTAATCTTGAGAACAGTTGTTGGCCTTAGGGAGAGTCTAAGGTATCATTGGTTGAGAAGAGGTTCTCATTCTTAAGAGGATTGTCCTAAGACATTGTCGATTGAGAAGGAGTTTTCATCCTTAGAGGGATCCTAAAGCATCATCAACAGAGAAGGAGTTCTCAAACTTAGGGGGAGCTTAAGTTTTATCAAGTGAAACGGTCTTTATTTGATAGTGGAAAGATAAAGTATTGATGAGAAGGTGTTTCCCACTTAGAGGGAACCTAAGTGATTCATCACAAATATTCAAATACTTAGGAGGTGCCTAAGTTCTATTGAGAGAGAGTTCCACATCTAGGAGGAGCTTAGGTGATCAATATAAGTTAGGTTCTACTGTGTCACTGTAATTGTCATGATTCTACAAATAAGTATAGTGTTGTAAATACTTAACTTTTTATCTTTCCCAAGTACACTACCCCCCAAACATAGGTGGTATATCATCAAACTGGGTTATCAAGCTTAGTGTGTTATCTGTTTATTTAGTTGTTGGTACTTTATTTGTTGTTTATGTGATTACCAGAACTATCTATGGAACATTTGTATTCAAAGAAACATGTTGGCCTTGGCCTCGGCCTCTGCGGCAAGGAGGGTTAATTAGGCGATATGACCCAATCTCTATTTCTACACTTTAAATGAACTCACATGCGTTGATTTCTTGCCAATCTTAGGTCCTTTTTGGATAAGGTAACTCTCCTAGTTATACTTTATCTTAGATTTATTTATTGGTCCAAAATTACCCATAATAGTAATTATATTTAACTATTAATTTTATAATATTTTATTTCATCATACGTCAAACACTCTCAAAGTGAACTTAGATCAACAGTAATCAAGGTGCTCTTTCTTTTGTACGTGTAAATTCAATCATTATCCCTATCATTATTATACTTAAAAAAGATATACAAATATTTAAATTAAATTTACCCTACAAATTCATAAACATTTGAACCATTATTTCTAAATATCAGAAAGCAAGATTTGGCAAGGGTTTTCAATGGTAGCTTTAACTTTGTTCAATAAGTATAAACATATATATATATATATATATAATATATATATATAATATATATATATTATATATATATAATATATATATATATATATTATATATATATATATATATCATAATTTGTGCCATAAAGCTCTCAATGTTTCTTCCTTTATTTATATACACCTTGTTATTTAAAAAATTATCAAATATCAAAAGACCTTAATTAGACTCATAAATTCATAATGATTCAAAATTTGTTTGATATCGAAATCTCCAATTGCATAAACTTAATAAAAATATATTAAAATAATATATAATGATAACAAAAATCCTACCCCCCATCAAATCCTTTCTAAATCAACAAGATAAACCTAGCCTAATTGAAGGTTAGGCTACAAAAAAGAATGCAAGTAATGGGGTATAGATATGGGCCTAAAAGTTAGGCAAT
This sequence comes from Benincasa hispida, assembly GCF_009727055.1. Classification (NCBI taxonomy): domain Eukaryota; kingdom Viridiplantae; phylum Streptophyta; class Magnoliopsida; order Cucurbitales; family Cucurbitaceae; genus Benincasa; species Benincasa hispida. Next base: position 27,188,231 of record NC_052350.1, read on the forward strand.
TTATATAAGCAAAGTTACAAATATAGAGGTTTAATTGTCATCTTACGATAAAAGAACAAAGCTTGGAAAAAGGTGTGTAGTGTAGATGCCGTTGAGAATTGGGAATTAGAGGAGTTTGTGACGCATTATTACCACTATATGCAATGTGAACCTTTTTTTCTTTCTTTTCCATATTTTCCTATTCTTAGTATAAAATGCAATCATTAATGCCTATTTAAACTAATTATACACGTTTTAATTCTCATTAATTCTCTTTACTTATCTTATTTTAGGGGTTTTTTTTAATCTTTTTTAGCAAAACAATGGTAGAATGAAGAGATCGAATCTCTAACCTCAAGAAAGTGACATGACAATAATGTTGGACTAAGTTCACTTTAGTTACCTTATATTATATATATATATATATAAATACACTTAATTTCACACTCCATCTCTTAAATAGTCAATTTTCATTTATATTTTAGTCAAATACAAATTTATTTCATAAATTTTGAAGTTTGTGTCTATTTGGTCTTTGAATTTCAAAAGTGTTTAATATGTTTCAAAATTTTTAATTTTGTGTCTAATAGGTTCATGAAGATTTTGAAAGGATCTAAAAATAATTGATCTATTAGATATAAATTTGAGTTTCATGTCTAATAAAATTTTATAACTTTAAATTTTGTGTATAATAGATTCGTGAATTTAGAAGAAACATGAAATTGAAAAATTAAATTCATAATTTTAAAAGTTTAGAAACCAAATAAGCATAAATATTAAAATTCAAATACTAAATTTATAATTTAATCTTATATTTTAAAGGTTTTCAAAGTTTAGAAAATAATGACACGAAATGGTTTAGAGTTTAAATAGAGACAAAAATCTCAAAATTGTAATTTATTCATTAAGTATATTATTAGGGTTGTTTTCAAATATAGAAAAATGAAACAATTTGTTTACAAATATAGCAAAACATCACTGTATATCAATAATAGATCGCAAGTGATAGAAGTCTATTATAATCTATCACTCAATTATAAAAGTATATCACGGTCTATCAAAACAATAACATTTTAGTATATTTGAAAATATTTTCCATAATATACCATTTAAAATAATCACTCTTCTTCTTATTGTTATTATTAATCCTCTCTTTAAAAAAGGAAAAAAAAAAAAAAATGCATGCGTGCACGCAAAGGTAATAACACAACGTGTGGGATTTTGGTGTCCAAAGCACCAATAAGTGATTTAAATTGCTATAAGTTGTCCCCTCTAGATAGTGACTTTGTTCTTTCAACAACATAACTTCATATTTTCTGGGCTTTTAATTATATTTTCAATCAACTTTAATTTCCTATGGAAAACAGAAAAAATAAATAAAACTTTAATTTACTTTTCAAATTGGAACTCAACCCAACTTCAATTATATTATATTGCTTATTTTAATACATTATTCTTTTAACTTTTTGTTTAAAATTATATATCTTTTCCAAATCCCCCTTTTTCCCATTTCTCTCTTCTCAAAAGTTATACCCATTATTATTATTTGTTCACCTATTTAAATTATACATATAATAATATTGGTTTTGTCCTTAATTTAGACCTTCTTTCCCTTCAACCAAGACCTAATTGTTACTCACATGGGTCTCTCTCATTTTAATTTATTATACATCCACACATATTTTTACAATATTTTTATTTTGATTAAAACCATTTCTTGATTATTTAATAGCCAAACTCCCTGGCTTTTCACTTAATTAAAAAGGGCGAAAAATTAAAACTTGTAAAGGAAAAATAGTTAAAGAGATAGATGACAATAATAATAATAATAATAAATAAATAAATAAATAACCGAATATTTGAGAATGAAAGCCAGAGCTTTACATTAACCCTAATGAGTAATGATAGCTTCGATCCTGCATTAAAAAAACATAATAATAATAAATTGATTAATTAGCCCTCGACTCCTTTTGCCAATATTGTAAAAAGAAAAAGAAAAAAAAAGCTAGAAATTGTGTAGGGTTTTTAGGTTGCCCTAGAGATTGCAGCAATAAGAAATTAATAAATGTATTAAAAATTGAAATCTTGGGATCATAAATTAAGAGAATAATGGAGTAATTCAAGGAGAATTTAAACTCTTTTTCAATTTTTTTTAATTAATATAAAATTTTGTTATTTTAGAGCATGTGATGTGAGGAATCCGATGATTCACTACGACAGCATCAAACAAAATTTTACACAATTTTTGATGGCTCGAATAATATTCGAGTTCAATAAAACGACATGTCGGGAGCCTAAAAAACGTCTTGGTTCCATTTTTAATGTAAATAAATTAAAAAAAAAAATAGGACACTGTGGAAAACATGCGTGCTGGTAGTAATATCATTGAATTTCGTTTCATGTCGGATTTTAAATTGTTTTATTTTCATTTTAATTCGTTTCCCTTTTTTTTTTTTTTAGAATTTGTGTGTTTTTGTAACAGACAAAACTATAACCCATGAATTTATGGATCCATCATGTTGGTCGGTGATAAGTGGTTTTTTTTTTAAATAATAAAAATAGGAGCATAAAATCCCTCAAAACAAGAACATTATTTCATCGTTTTATCATTTTATTAATTTAAAATCTATAAATCAAATCAATAATAGAGACACACATGTGAAGTAACATATAAGAAGATTTTCCCATGCTTTATCAATAATTATGCCTTAAATTAAACTAATAATCTGAGTGATAAAAATAAATAAAATCAGTTTCGAGAAAAATATTATAATTTTGTGTGGAATGATTCCCTTTTTTTAAAAAAGATGACTTCATGGTATTATGTCAAGTCCTTTTTTTTAAGCAATGATTTCAATTATTTTTTTTTTAGAATCTTATTCCTCTTAAATATAAGGGAGAATCTTCCAGACTTATATTTATTGCTACATTGCAACTTTTTTTTATTTTTTTTTAATGTAAACTTGCAATTGGGTTTGGACAATTAACGTCATTGAGAAATTTTCATTAGAAAAATGTCAAACTATTTACAAAAATAGTAAAAAAGAAAAAAAAAAAAAAAACACTAATAGACTTCTATAAGGATCTATCAGTGATTGACTTCTATCAGTTTCTATTACTGGTAGACATTGATAGATTTCTATCATATAAAACGTTGTCAAGTTAGACGTTTGTCCGCGAACATAGTAAATAATGAGAAAGTGGAGCCAAATGAAGCAAATGATGTATTGTAGAGGAAATTTTTTTAACATTGAGTACCATCACACCATTGCGAAGGGACAAACAATAGTAACTCTGTCACAAATTTAAAAAAGAAGACGCAAAGCAACTGAGGTAGAGATGTTCACGGGGTGGGATGAGGTCAGAGATGGTTTCTTCGTTCCTATCCCCATCTCTGCTCTCCATTTCATTCCTCATCCCACGAAATTTTCCATGAAGATCAAGAGGGATTCTCCATGCAGATTCCCCACAATTTTTTTTTTCATTTAGTTTTTTTAAAAAAAAAAAATCAATTAACTTGAATCAATACTATGATAAAATTTTAATTAAATAGTTAAATTTCTTATTACTCTTTTTATATGCTAAGTTCTAGATGAACAATTAATTTAAAGAGAAGTTACTCAACTTTTCTAGTAGAAAGAAATATTACCAATCAAATTATTCAAATATATAATCAAAATTTAAATGTTCAATTCCAATATTTTCAGTATCATGACCATTAAAAAAGAAAACTTGAAATTCAATAATAACAATAATAATAATAACAATAACAACAACAACAATAGTAACATAACATCAAATTATTAAAATAAGTAAAAAAAAAAAAAAGAAGAAGCTATCAAGGCGGAGTCGGGGTGGTAATAGGGAATGCATTCCTCGTTTCCGTCCCTATTTAGTCTACACAGAATTTTCCCCCTTCCTTTCCATTTCCTGCCTAAATGGGAAATCTCCATTCCCGCTCAAGTAAACTTCATGATGCTATCTTGATTTATGGAAATAACTTTATAATCTTGTTTAGCAAGAGTATGTTTTTTCTTTTTTGGACTCTTTTGAGTGAAAGAGAGTAGAGAAAGAAGAGGAGCGTTGTGATATCCTAAGTTTCAATGAATTTAAATTAATTATTTTAAATTTATTGGATTTTAGTTTTGGTTTTTAGAGTCGGATCGAAGGAGATAATTAATTTAGATTAAGTTGATAAGAGAAATTTGAATTAATTTGATAGCATTTGGGAATTAATTTTGTGGGAGATTGAGTGATTAGGTGTAAAGAGTGGATATATATATATATCTATATATCTCTCTCTATATATATAGAGTCAAATCAAAGCCTAACCTGGGTCTTCTTCAACCACTCAAACCAGCTCGTGGTCGATGCACCTTCGACGATCGCCTGTTGGTTGTTGGTCGCACGCTGCCAAAGTTTGCCCTTGCCGTAAATCGAAGCATGCACTCAGCGAACTTAGCCCAACCACGTCTTCGTCCATCGGACCCGCCAGAGAAGCTTATTGTCGCTCGTTCCATGCGAGAACTGATAGACTTAGGAAACATGCAACGAAAGAAAACAAGATCATTTAGTATTCTAATTCATCAATTTCGGCTTTAAATTAAGCATGCTCAAAAAATGTAAAGTAGGTTTCAAACATACCTTTGAAATTCTTCTTTTTCAAGCTTGATTTAGTTGCAATCTCCTTAATTTCTATTCGTGAACCACAACAAGACCTTCTCTACTATCCTCTAAGTACCTTAGATTGAGTTGTGGGACTTAAAATAAGATTGGATTAAGGGAATAAAGAAAGAAGGTCACTGGTTTTCAGCAGAATTTCGAAAAACAACTTCTTCAAGTTTGTCCTTAGCATTCAGCCATTCATCCATGAATTCCACTCCCATTTTGTTTATTTATTGCATGACTATCATGCAAATGAATTCCCTGCATGAATCACAACTCATGCTTGTGAATTTGAGCTAAAAAGCTTGGTGGTTTAGTGACTAAGGTGTTTGCACCTAAAGTGGAAAACCCAATTTTTTCCATTTTCAATTTTCTTCTTTTTCTTTTTAATTTAACACCAATTCTACCACCATTAATCCTTATTCATGAATTTAATATTTAGATCAGATTTAAATATTAATTGATTCTCCAATTTTGTTTAATTCTAAAATTAAACATGTAATTATATCACATATAATTACTAATTCCTTTAATTCTAATTTGAACATTTTCAAATCAACTTATCATGCTACTATAAGGCTAATCCATTTGTGAGCTAGTAGGGGGACCTCATGGACCTACAGATCATGAGCTCCAACAATCTGCGAGATTAATTGGCTAAACTCTTTACACTAAATAAACTCCTATTCGTTAACTACTGGATCACTCCATTAAAACCCAAAGTTGTACTCCCCTCACTGTAGATATATTGTATCCATTCGATATAACCATGATTAGTAAGTTAACCCTTCACAGGTTGTTCGTAATAATGGCTAGGTCAGATGGTTGTTTTACCCCCCGAGATTACCTCTTGTTCCTTAAGTCCCATTGATCCTCTAATGAAAAATTTGTTTGTGATTCGATCATAAAACCAAATCCCTCTCGGACCAATGAGAGGGTGGGACCCCTTGTTCAAGATATGGAGTCAGCACTTAAGGGATCAACCTCTCTACTATCTCTAAAAGTGGGTAGGAGCAAATTCCATCTTACACTCTATGTCCCCAGCTATCTACCCAGTCTTACCCTTGAAATAGGAAGCCTATTGAGCCGGCACTGTTGAGCCAATCCTCACCTATGCAATTCTAAGGATAATCCCGAATAAACAGGAGTTCATAGTTAGAAGATTCAAGTTAAATTGCCTAGGTCATCATTGTGAAATATTCAGTCTTAAACAGTAAACAACGTTATAAAGTAAGAGTGACTTATTTCGTGGTCCGATCTTGTGCAAACTCATTGCACAGGATGCCCTTATTCCTTATGTCATTACATGTACGAATCAGGATCACTTCATTTGTAGCACTTTACAACTCTTTGTAACAACTACAGAGTGGGCCGCATCCGATAGTGTTACCAGCATAAGGCACCCAACCTTCTTCATATACTATAGACCGTTTTGGCTATTTACTTGAACTTGATCCATTTTTATGTCTATACATAAAGTTCAAGTACTCATGTAATAGCCATGGATTTTAGTTTATTGGATTTAGTTTTTATAAGTGCAATATATTGATTCAATAACAACTTTATTGAAAAAAATGTTAAATAACATCTTTATTGATAATAGAATATGTTTAACTTTACAAACTGTGAGTTCTAGGACATACAACCTAACAACAATCACCAATTTGTCACCACCTGATGTCGTTTCCGTGCAGACCTGAGCTTTGGCCCAGCACATCAATTAACTAACTTTCGTTTCCTACCGTTGGTCTGCGAGTCCCCCAAGTGTCGTTGCCTTGCCACCAATCATCGTCACTATTGTGGGTTTCGTCAGAGTCTCGATTGGGTAAGTTTTAATGGAATTTTGGAGAGACGGTCTCTTGATTGGTTTGGTTTACCCATGAATCATGGTGTGTTTTTTTTACTTAAACCCATTGTATTTGGAGTCTAGGTTGAGGTATTGAAACATTGGATGTACCCTCCAACAAGTTAATTGAGGATTTGACGAGTTTTTGGTAAGTTATTAAAGTTTAACATCCTTACGGACTGGGTTATGTCGCTGTAGTTTGGTATTAAACCCTTGAATATGGTTTATGTTTAGGTTGGTCTTTGCATTCGTAACTCAAGCGGAGTTTCAGGTTAAGCAAACGTTGTGGGTAAGTGACTTGGATGTGATTGAGATGAATTTAAGTTTGGGTTATGCCTTTAACATTGAAATTAAATTTGCTTTTTACTCTAGGGTTTGATTCAAGATTCGTTATGGAAAGAGAGGATAGATTTGCGTGATTGGACTTAAATTGAGAGGTAAGTGATTAACTATTAGTTCGCCCACGAACCAGGTGCCCTAACCAAGTTGATGTTAAGGTTGCACATATATGTGAATGCATGATGTTATTGTGATGAAATAATTTGCTATGTTTTGGTTATGGATGAATTGATGAGGGTGTTCTGGAAATCGGTGAATTATGTTACTAAGATTATGATAACATATTTATCGTTGGGTATGAAATTTGAATGTTGTATGTTGCATGATTAGACTGAAGGTGACTGTTAGCACTTCTAACAGACCATGTATATCGAATGTTGTGAACCTTCGAGTTCACTTCTTATGTTCATGTTTCAACATCCTTACGGGATCGCCACCTATACTTATGATTGTGACCCTTCGGGATCACTACCTGTGAAAGCGTGTCTTCGAGTTCGCCCCTTATGTCTATGCTTATGCTTATGGTACGTGATATATACTTGTGTCTTGATAGAAGACTAACAAGTTCACCTAATGGATCCAATAGTGGATCACTTATTGAGTATTTTTTTTACTCATCCTTTCTTATGATATGTTTCTCAGGTAAAAGGAAGGACAATTCGACGAATGACAAGAAGAATTTGTAATTGTGCCATTAAAACAAGACAGAAGCTTCCACACATGTTTTTTTTTTTCATCTTTTCCATGTCACAGTTGTTAACAAACAAATCTTTGGAGTTTTAAATTGCGTTTCTTATTTGAATTTACGTTTTAAGGGATCCTAATCAAAGATTTTTCAGTTATTTGAATTTTTATAAAAGTAATTTTTTTATGAAATTCTTTTGATTTTAGTTATATTTTGTGAAAGAGTTATTTTGAGATTTATGCATGCTTGTAGTAACAGTCCAATAATATCAGTTCAAGTTGGGTCGTTACAAGTGTTGTCAACCTCCATTATGAAGAGTTTTTTTTTTTTTTTTTTCTTGAAAATTTTCTAAAAGAGTGAGGAAAAAAATCACTATTGAAAGTTAAAGTTAAAAGAGGTTGTAAAATATTCTAGTTACTTGATTGCATTGTATTTAAAACAAGAACCTTATCTAATCTAAGATTAAATTAAATTATATGCATATACATATTGTTTGAATTCGGTCGATTGAATTAAGGTATAATTATATGTTTATATGTCGAGATGCACATAAACTAGTCAGACCAAAAGAAGATAATTTAAAAATAATGGCGAAGCGGTTTTTAGTTATGGAAAACGAAAATCGAGAGGAGAGAAGAGAGAGAAAGAGAATATGAAGGGAGAGAGTGAAGACAAGGAGGAGAATGTTAGTAGTTTTGTTTGTGTTAAATGGTCGGACATAGGAGAGAGTTGGGAAAAGGAAAAAGAATATATTGGTATTAATAGAGAGAGAGAGAGAGAGAGAAAAAAAGGGTTTAGGGTTTAAAAAAAATAATGGAAGAGGGATATGGTGTAGTTTTAGTAAAAGACAGGGCACCCTCCGACAAAGATTTTGGGGGTACGGACAAAGACACCACTCCTTAAACTACTCTAACTCTCTCAAACTAACCCCCTCTTTACTTTTATTACTCTTCCAACTTCCCAACTCTCAATTTCACCTACCACTTGTTTCTCCGTCTTTCTTTTTTTTTTATTAATATTTAGATGTATCTTAGACTGCATCTATTTTTACGTATTTTTTTAAAAAAATAATTTTAAAATATTGTTAAAAAAAATGATTATCACATAATAGATCGTAATTGAATTATTGAATCAATAGTACAAAGATAGATACAGTTTTAGATGTACTCAAAAAATTTTCTTCATCTCTCATCAAAATGCCTGACCCACGAGAATTAGGTTTATTTTGTAATTTATATAAGTTAGGTCTTGTTTGGTAACTATTTGATTTTTTGTAATTAAGTTTATTTCCTCTCAATCTCTTATAATGATTTTGAACTTTTTAACTAAACAGGTTTAATTCTATTCTAAAAAATAGTTTTAAAAATTATTTTTTTATTATATTTTAATTTTTAATTTTTTTTTTTAAAAAAAAATATTGGTAGATAGTAGATAACAAAGTAAAAAAATTTAGAGGTGAAAAGAGTGTATGAAGACTTAATTTTGAAAACTAAAAACAAAATACTTATTAGAGAGGTCTTAGATGAGTTTTTTTTTTTTTTTTTAATGAATATATTAATATAAATAGGATAATTATTAGGGGCGTTTGTGAGTTGGGTTGAAAGACTTTTTGGACCCAATCCAATTATTCCGATTGTTAATTTCTTCAACCCAAATAACTTTTATTAAAAAATGAACCAACCCAACCATGAAACATTTGGGTTGGGTTGGTTCTGGTTGATCGAGTTATTTTTGTTCTAAAAGAAAGTAAGTTGTTAATATATAAAAATTTGATTTAATTATTTTCATATATTGAGTTAAGATTAACAACTCAATTTCAATTTATATAATGAATATTTTCTTTCCAAAGTGCTAAAAAATTATTTTTATGAGTTGTTGGAGAATAAATTATCCAAAAAAATATAAAGCTTAAATATATATATATATATATATATATGATTGTATCATAAATAAAAAAAATATACATTATAAAGTTAGTAATAAGTTCGAGTTGGTTCGGGCTGATTTGGGTCATTTTAGGTGAACCCATGAACCAACTCAATCCACAAAAATTTCATTTATTTGAACCCAACTCAATCCAAATGAGTTGATAAGCCAATCCAAATGAGTTGATAAGCCAATCTAATCGCATGAGTTGGATTGGATTGATCGATTTTTTCAGGTCATCGATTTTTTTTTTAACTTTAAAGGTCAAACATTTCATTCATTTGAATGAAATATCCTACTCATTTTTATTATTTTTCTTTTTCTTCTCTCATTTTCTCAAGTAAATACATATTTCGATAAGACAACTTTATGCTTCTACTATTTGATTCTATAACTTTTGATAGTCCCCGTATTAATTCAATTTACTTGTTTGCTAAAAAATAACATTTTACTTTTTTATAAAAAAAATTGAAAAACATTTTACTTGTGATGCTTTCTTGTTTCTTGTTTCTTTTTTTCTTATCTTTTCTTTTTCTTTTTCTTTTTTCTTTTTCTTTTTTTTTTTGTGTGAAACTTTTCAATTAGATGAATATGTGTAGTAGATCTCCTTTTAACTTCTTTCAATTTGGTTGTCTAATATATCTTTAGAAATATTTTGTTTTT